>NC_062216.1:137024911-137327941 GCF_902686445.1 Sciurus carolinensis
CAAAATACTCCAGTACAGCCATTATGGAGGAACTGCTAAGAAAAAAGTAACTGGGTCAAAGTATTCACACCATCCTTCTGTCTGCATCCTGCCCTCTCGTCCCTTCCCCACATTGTTAATTCAGCGAAACAAGTAACTTGAGGGATTTTAGGCAGTTTTAATGCTAAACTTAAGTAGAATGGTTAGAGATATTTGGAGAAAGGAACTAAGATAGGAGGAGCTTTTGCCTCAGAAGCAGCATCTCTGCACTGCCTTTGAGATGGTGTTAACATTTTCTTCTAGCCTTCTACTTAGAAGTCCTTGTTTTAGGACAAATAAGTTATTGGTGGGTCTTGCCAAACTTGTGATGGGAGCTGTCAATGAGGTGCAGAAGTAATCTGTAATGTGAAAAGACGCAGTAAAGTACATAATTAAGTCATCTTGCATATCTACATTTTAAAATTCCTTTAAATATCCCAAATATAAAACCATCCATTTACAAAAGAAAATATTTCAGTGCCCCCTCTATTTACAGGAAAACATTTTATTTGTATTCCATCTGTACCACTCTTTGGATCTAAAAACTCAGGTTAAAAAAAACTTTCATTTTCATTCGAACTTTACATGTAAATGTAATTAATATGGTTTCAGTATCAACCTCACTGTCAATGATCAGAGGAAAACACGCTGTGCTCTTTTTGTGCTGACTTCAACAGTTATGGAAGTGGCATGGTACACCCATCTATGCCAGGTGAACATCGACTGGCCTGGTCAGTGTCTGCTTCTACCCTGGGACTTATGACCACAGCACTGGATGCCATTAACTGAGCACTGGCCCCCAGCTGAGCACTTTGGCTGTCATTTCTTTCCTGTGAGTGCATATTCATGTCCATAATTTACGAACAAGGAAACTGAGATTTTGAAAAGTAAATTAACTTTCTCAAAGTAACATAGCTTGTAAATTTAGAGCCAGATGCAGACCCAGCTCTATTTAATGATAAAATCTGTGCTCTTAGACATCATGCACACTGATACAAGGGCTTACCCTGAAATGATAATCTCACAAATTTCTCTTTACACAGAAGTGGGCAGATCATCTTTGCATCTCAGACCCTGCACAGCGTAAGTCCTCAGCACTACTTGAACCAGCTACAGTTTTTAACCCAGAACAATCATGGCAATAGATTCATTAAAAGAGTTTTGTTCTTGGGTTGGGGGTGTAACTTACTGGTAGGGCACTTGCCTAGCATGTGTAAGTCACCATTTTGATCCCCAACACTGCAAAAAAAACAAAAACAAAGTTATTTGTTCTCTTATTGGTTCTCTTTCATTAAAACTTAATTAATCTATGTCCCCAAATACTCCATTTTACAAATATGTAATATATTTTTACTTCATTTTGATAAAATATATGTAACATAAAATTTATTATTTTACCCATTTTTAGTATACATCTCAGCGATATTAAATATATTCTCACTGCTGTATAATCATCACTACCATCCATCTCAAGAACATTTTCATTTTGCTAAAGCCAAACCCCGTGCTTACTTCCCATTCTCTGCCTCTCCCTGTGCCTGGCAACCACTGTCCTACTTTTATGCCTCTATGAATTTAACTACTCTAGGCACCTTCTATCTTTACTATCATGTAGTATCTGTCCTTTTGTGACTAGTTTACTTTGTTTAGCATAATTTCAGGGTTCATCCATGGGGTAGCATTTTTGAGAATGTCCTTCCTTTATAAGGCTGAATAATATTCTAATTTGGGGGTATACATGCATACTTACACACTACACTTTGTTTATCCATTCATCCTATAATGTCGTTGTCTGAAGTAGAATCTGTCAGTTCCCTAAAGAAAAGACAAGATGCAAATGTCAAAATGCACTGAGTTTATAATTTGTAGACCATCTATCTATCTTCTTATATCATAAACCCTAGGATTAATCATGGAAAACTAGTTTAGGTAATCAACAAAAGAAATACATGGGGTTAAGATAATTTAGGGTTTCTAAGTCATATATATGCCACATTTAGACTGGAATTATCTACTATTCATTAGATTGACTTTTTTTATACTTTGTTCTTTAGATTTGTAAATTCAAATACACTTTTTAATTGTCATTTTTCTACAAATAAATAGTATGTATAGTAAGGGGACAGTTAATTCAAAATATGTATACTTCAAGTTTTCTAATAATACCATTTAACTTCAATCTATATTATGGAATATTGTCCGAGAATGACTAGCCAATCTTAAATCTACAAGAGAGAAATAATCTATACTTTCCTTCCCTTCATATTTTTTTTAACATTTAGAACTACTTCTGTTTTATTAAAAGAAGTCTGTGTTGACAAAATATGCTCAGCAATGATTCTACTAGGACATAAAATATCAGAACACTTGCTCTCAGTTTCTGGCATTTTGGTCTTTCCTTTGTTTTGATAGTCTCACCTAAAATCTTCTAATCTTATTTTTAAAAAGTAGGTCCCTAACATGAATCTATATGCTACATTGCTCTTGACAATTATGAGTTCATGATTGATGATAATCCCTTCATATTTTTAACAAGCATTCCTTATGTGCTTACTAATAATTTCATTGCTAGCATTTATTGGATGTAAGCTACATGCACACAGACATACCTTCTAATGCACAAAAGTTATCCCCTAGCTTCTATACATGAGGGTAGACACTGTCTCAACTTATGAATGAGGAAGCCAAGGAACAGAACGTTGAAGTAACATTCATGGTCAATAACTGGCAGAGTCAGGATGTGAGCACAGGACTTTCTAGATACAAGGCTATAATTGCTTTGTCAGTTTCCCCCTTCATGCCATGCATGATGCTGGGAGGGGGAAGCATAGGACACAATTCCCACCCTTCCTAATTCATGTTATAGTGGAACAGACATTTTAATTATTTATAACAATGCAATAGTATGAAGATAAGAAGAGCAGGTGGAGATAGCTTTATACTGCCTGAAAAGCTTTCCAAAGGAAAGAGCATTTCATCCTGACCTTACATGACTTACGTATGGTTTTCTATTTTGATCAGTAAAGCATTTAGTTAAGCACATAGTAGGAGTATATAGGGTTGCTTCTGTGATGAGGTCATGCAGGTTAATTTAAAGGGCTTGAAGTTTATGTCTATTTTTTCTGCTTAATCTTCCATTCTGTGGAAACCTTAATAATGAAATACTGGTAAGAAGAAAAAAGATAAATAATAGAAAAATAATCATGTCATCAGGTTTTTTAATATTCTTGCATTACAAAGATGATCAAAGATTTAGTATACAACCTGTGTCTTATTCAGGACCCTTATGCCTCTCAGATGACCCTCAGTAACATCATTCATAAAAGCATTGCTTTGTTATTTTGTGACCTGTTGGGTGAGGCACTAGAGCCGGCTTCCCAAGGTCTATGTTGCTTTAAGTTACTGCAGTGAGGAAATTTCACAGTACTGTCATGCTTTTGGTTAAAACACTTCTGTGTTTTGCTTGGGAAAGACAATTCTGATAGTACCCTATTGATTCAGATGTTTTCTGACAGTAGCTCCCTACCAGGTTTGCCTTCATTGACTTTTCAATGTTCTGTTACAAATAACTTGCATGTACAATTTGATATTGAGGAGCAGAGAAGGTTCCCCACTGTGCATGAAGTTGGAGCAGCCCTGAGCCATGGGGTGGTGAGTGCTTATTATCATTCTGAAAATCACCCACTTGTCCTGGGCTGTTGTCAAAAAAGAGTTGTGTTTTCTGTTACTCTTTTTTCTTTTCCTTCTTGTTTTATTCTCACAGACATTCCAATGCACCTCAGCTTTTTTAAAGGTTTAAACTTCATTGTTAGAATTCACCCATGCTGAGTGAAATTTGAAATATGAAAAGATAGATGTTTCTTATTTTTTGAACACCTGGAATGTAAGATAGCATGAATTGCAAGCATTAGTACAATTCAAAAGAAATCTTTTTTGTGAGACTTTTCTAAAAGTGTAGATGGTTAGAAATGTCTGGTATAATCACAACAAAATAACTACCACTTATTGAATGTCAACCATGGTCAAGATCTGTCCTTTGCAATTTTCATGTGTTATGTATAATTTGGACAACTCTGCACGGTAGATATCATTACCCTATTTTACAGATGAGGAAACTAAGACTCCACGAGAGGCTAAGAACCTTACTCAAAATAAGGGTTATCACTTTCTACTCATAGTTGCCTTTTTAATTATCTAAAATGATGGTAATATTGTTTGGATTTGCAAACAAATCCTCACAAAACTGACATTTGGTTTCCTTGTATCTTAGTCTCTGCGAGGACATCTTAAGGCTTTTCATTCCATGGGGATGATGAATTTCCTTGTACTGAAATATGACCCTTTGTTAAGTTAGCATCATTTGTGATCATGGCTTCCTTTCTACCCCTTCTAGTCTGACTGTATTTATCAGGGCAAAAGGCAGCTGGAGGACTTGCTGGTTGGTGCCCTTGAAGAGTTTGTGGGACTATGCTTACTCAGATAATAGTTGCCTGAAGCAAAAGAATAATAATGTTTTTGAGAGCAAACTGCTCTGCCCCTAAAAACTATGTAGGAAATACTTACATAGCTGCTATTTTCTGCTGTCTCCTACCAGGATCCCAGCCTGAAGCATCTCTGCCCTTTAAAGACATTCCAGCCTGTGCATTCTGTCCCCATATGGCCTTAGAAGCCCAAACATACCATTTGTTCACATACGTAAATAAAAATACAGAAGAGACAAAAGGGGATGGAAGGAGGGAGAAAGAAAGACGGAGAACCTTACAACAATACATAAAGACGAGTGACAGGGAAGATGGGGAGAAGACACATTTGTCTCATCACCAGTATTTCCAAAACCCAGTGACATCAGATTCTCTGCAATAATTTAGGGGGCTGGAAGTTGCAATTGGGTTTAAAAATGAGCAAAAAGTTTGTAAGGTCAAATAAAGGAAAACAATAAAACAGACAAAACAACTCATACTCAACTTTCCACCCTCTCTACAGGAACATAAAATCAACCTGCTCATTCCAGAAAGTACCATGTTCTTTCAAATTTCAGAACTTTGACTTTCAAGTCTGACCCCACTTGCCCCAGCCTAACCTTCTCAGTCTAACCTTCTCAACAGAGTGAGTTTCTCCTGCTCTTCTGTCTTCCCAGGGTACCCAGCACATGCAACTGCTTCAGTGTCCATCTCACCCCCTGGTATGAGTGAAATGAGCCACTCCTCACCCCATGCTCCAGAGCGCCCCCAAACCTTGAGCACAAAGCTCAGCACAGGGCAGAAGTTTGCTTAGTCATTCAACAGTCCCAAACCCCATGCCAATGCTGAATGCTAAGCTCAAAAACTAACTGAAAAAAGGGAAAAAGAAGAAAAGTAGTGATGAAGACAGACAATGGAGGAATTAGAAAGAGAAGGAAGCAAGACTGGAGTGAGGAAAGGAAGGAAGGCCAAAGATATAGATTAAAAGGTATTGATTTAATCTAACACCAAGTATTCATGTAAAACCTATCTTCTTCCTGAAAAATATTTTTTGAGAGAATATATCAGTGGACATAAATGAACTAGTTTTAATAAAAACCTAGAAGTCAAGTATTAATTGTTTTACTTTTCATTCATTTTCACTAATTTTTCTGTTTTCTACAATAATTCCACTTTCAAATTTGAGTGGAGACCTTTGCTCACCCCTTAGATAACAAATTTTCAAAAGGACTCATATGTCTTCATAATGTAATAGGTGAAGCGTGCAGAAAATATAATTGTATTCCCCAGTCTACAAATTACTACATTAAAACATTCCTAAATAAACCAAACTTGCTGTAACTGTGTACCGAGGGCATTTTTTTTTTTCTTGTCTTATGAGGCTGATTAGGCTAATTTGTTCTCCCAATAACAGTGTTCCTAATAAGAACTAACTACCCCCCCCCACACACACACACACACCATCTATTGTTCATTTTCCTGCTCAGGTACACTGTAGCTTAATTTCTCCCCCATTTTTTCCCCCTCTCAGCCTCACCTTCTTTACCTGTATGAACTCCCCTGATTTTTCCAGCACTTTTAGAGCATCAGGGGTTAGCAGGCTACCATTCTCTTGCCCTGCATACAAACCAATTAGAATACAGACAGTATCAGGCAGATCAGAGGAAGCTGTCTTGTTAGTCATGATCCCAATTCTGGTCATACCTTGTAGGCAAAGGATGTATCAAATAAAGCTGATATTCTCTCTTTTTCCCATGTCTCTGCTACCTAAAAATAAATATTACAGTAACACCAGTCAGCAGTCACTGCAGGCAACAAGATAAACAGAAAATTTTAAAAATCTTAAGCAAAAAGAAGTCAAAGATGATTTTGAATATTTATTATAGTAGCTTGAAACCATCATAATCACTTTCAAATTTCTGCATCTAATCTGATCAACATATCTCCAAATATCTGTTGAGATTTATAGGACAGTCATAATGATACAGTGAGTAAAGAACATTTATTAGTCTTTGTACATTTATGGGTATAAAAGATGCTGTGTGAATTCATTTGAATTTTCCTTCTTTTCATTATCTTATGGTTTAATTGATAATGAGCAGAAAATTGAAAAAGATAAAAAATAAAAGTGGAGAAAGAAGTTAGTGCCCTACATAAAGAATGGCAAAAATTACAAAAGAATAGTGTTTATTAACAAGATAGAAAAAGAGATATTACACCTAAATGAATTAGGGGAAAACCATACACACAAAGCCAGGACACTGCACCAGCCACAAGTACACATTCACTCACAAACACCTTCAAACACACCAGAATTGTGCACACAATTCAATTATATAAGGATACATTTTACCCAAAACAAGGTGATCACACAAAATACTAGTATATCTCAGTGTAGCTTCCCCTTATCCCCAGAGGCCTTGAGGGGCTCACAGCTTCTGTGAACTAGATGTGCAGTCAGACCTGCAAGTTTCAATTATTTCTGCCAAACTGCATTTTTATACACCATATGTACAGAAAACCTTGCATTTACAATCTGTCTGCTTCTGATTAACATTAAGCATCATATCTTTTGATTCTCAAGTCAAGTCTTATTATTGTATGGAGAGACAGAGAGAGCAGAGTCAGTGCCCAAGAGCTACACAATACTGTATTTCCTTGCTGTAAAAATTATCAATTATATTTAGTTTAATATGAATCTATAAAATGGTATTATGGCTTGGATATGAACTATCTCCCCAAAGCTGATAGTTGAATACTTGATCTGGGGTGCAGCAATGCCAGAAGTAGAGGACACTTTGGGGAAGTGAACATTTTGTAAGGATTGTAACCTTATTAGTTCTCCTTATACCAGGAGAAGGTATAAAATGTAGGCAGGTAAGGGATGGTTGGAGGAAGAACTCACTAAGGAGTGACCTTGGGGACTATATCTTGTCCCTATCCATTCCTCTCTCCCTCTCTCTGCTTCCTGGCTGCCACACACAGAGCAATCTTTCTCTGTCATATACTTTCACCATGATATTCTGCCTCACCTCAGTCCCAGAGCAATTGAACTGGCTGGCCATGGATTGAAACCTCTGAATCCAAGAGCCAAAATAAATCTTTCCTCCTTTAAATTGTATTTGTTAGGCATTTTGGTTACAGCATTGAAAACTACCAAATGGGACTGAATCATTGCCTAATGAGAAATAACTGAAATATGTTTATAACATATCTAATACAATGCCTTGATGTAAAAGATGCTTTACAAAAAGGAATGGAAGAAAAGTGAAGTAGATTTTCACCTTTTTGTTATAAATGATTTCCTGTTGCTGTTGGTCTGCTTGATTTCCCTTACATAATCCAAATAGCATTTTCCAATTTGATCACCTTTTAGCATCCTAAGAATTATTAAAATGGGCAACTGGGTCTGCACTAATACAAATTCTGAAGCCTGAATAAAACCTTAAAACTTTTGGAGATAGAAAATATGTGTTACTTCAGTGTTACATACATATTGCTTGATGCACTAAGTAGAATGTCTTTTGGAATCATTTATCCAAACACTGGAGAAACCTTGCCATGTCATTTCTTATAAAACTGGATATAGCTTTTCAAAAAACAGATATTTAAAAATGTAAGTGTTAAATAGAGTTTAGTGTTTTAGATTTTTTTTTAAAGGTAACTTTCTATTATCAGAATTATGGATAGTTAGTGACTATCCATTCTTTCAAATGTCCCTCACAAAAAATACAGTCCTTACATGTATTGAACTCTATCAGGTGACTTTATGGTCTGCTTCTTGTGTCAAGCAATAATAGTCATGGGGCTGTGGAGTTTGAAGCTATCACCTCAATGCCATTTAAATATAACAAGTGTTAGGAAGTTATATTTTGATACAGGCATTTTTGAGAGTCAGTTCTAGGTCTTCTTTTTTAATAATCTTTGAGATGCTTTACTTGGAATCCCTTGGAGAAAAATTTTGTTATAAAGCTAAGATTATATAAAAGCCACAGCTTTCCAAACAGATTTATATGAACTTTGAAACAAATAACTAGTAAGACATGAATGCCAGAAGTGAGGCTGAGGATGATTCTCACTTGCGGCTGGTTTGTAAGAGGACTTTGTTGTGCAAAATGGTAGGGGTTTCCGGGTAAAACATCAAGCCCCCTGTATTTTCATGTTTAGTAATGTAGAAAGTCAAATGGAAGAAGCCAGGATGTAGCACCACTTCCTGGGTTTTGAGGATTCACTTAAAATTCCCCAATTCTTTATCCTATGTCCTCCCCTAGAATCAAATTGCCCTAGGCTACAAGTAGAGATTTAAAATACATAGGGCAAGTAGGAACTTGGTCTCAGGAACCTCATGTTTCAAGGTCAGTCATATTTTCTTGGCAAGGTTGCCTCCACACTTTTATTTCCACAAATACCTGCCCAAGCCTGAATGAAGGAGGCAGAAGTCATCCCCAGAGCCGCCACCATGCTTTGCACAACCATCTTACTAATGTGGGTCGGAGTTGCAAAAATTCAGACCAGAAATGACCTTTGATTATTTTATGAAACCCAAACACACTTGTCAAACCCAACTATGCAAAACAGCATAATGAATTCAACTTTCACTATGTTTTTGTGCCAAATGGAATGAAGTCTCTGGTGGGCTGGAAAGCTCTATTTCCTGCTTTCAATTTTGGAGAGTCCAATTAGTAAATCAAACTTTAAAAAGCTGTCTAAAATAATTAATTAGGTCATAATTACTCAGAAGCATATTTTATAGTGTACTCTAATCTAGTATCTGGTCTAAATGCATGAAAAGGATATCAATTGCATTATTAAAGAATTAATCATAATTGGACCTAATCCTTTGGTGACGAAGGTTGAAAAAAGTACTCTGGGGATAAACTGTTCACATATGCCAAGTGTATAAATTCTTCCAGAGTTCAAGAGTACTAGTTGTATTCTGGATTTGTTTTCTGTTTATAATGTTATTCTTTTTAAAAACTCTATAGACATCAACCCACAATTGAATGTCTCATAGGACATAAGGGCCTTCTGATTGGATCTGTTTATCACCAATAGGGACAACTGATTTTCTTCCCACTTTATCCCAAACATCTTTGATAATAAGTACATTGCTTTGATAAAAAATTGTGAGTACATATGCTATATCAGGTTCTCTGCTAGGGAGTTTTACCCACATCATCCAATTTAGTCTAAACATAATAATTATATAATCTTTTGAGAGATATGTTTCATTTATACAGACTGAGAAGTGAGAGTTCAGGGAGATTAAAGATTCTCACAACATAAGTAGGTGTAAGATTTAGAGACCACATTTATGTCTCTGTAATTCCAAATCTCACCCTATTTTTACTATTTCAGTGTTTGTCTCCTTGGGAGTCCTAGAAGTATGTTTTCCTAAGTATTCATGACTTCCATGATATCATTTTTAAAATTTCTCTCTTGTCTTTTCAAAAACAATTTACAAGTATATATATATTTTACCATTTAGGAATACAAAACAGCAACATAGTGCCATCCAAGACTGAAAATACTTTTATAGAACTCATCTTCAATTGTTAAGTCTTGGATTCTCAAGTAGGGTCCTCAAGTCCTGCTGTGGGGAGAGGATGGAGTTGGCTCAAAGATGGGTTTCTGTGGAAGCCATGCAGGGGACTCAAGACCATCTAATTCCATTTTACACTACCATCGAAAATTCTTTATGGCCTCCTGAGCATTTTTAATTGACTTTTTCAAATTCCAGGTTGTATTTTTCTTGTGTTCACAAGAAACAGTGACCTTCAAGACCCTACATATAAGATATCAATGGACCTGAAGAGAAACCTACTCATGGATTCTTGAATTTGAGTTATATCATTGTTCATTATGGACAATTTTATTTGACCATCCATCAGCAGCCAACATGACATCAGAAACAAGAGCAGTTATTTGATAAAATGATTCTTAAAGAAGATAATTCTTCCTGTTTTAAACATTTAATATTATTATTATCTCATTTTAAATGGATGCCACTGGGTTATCTTTTCTGTATTGTTCATTTGCTTGTGGTTTACATACTTTAATGAGTTCTGTGAATCCTCCTATGATAATATCTTGGTCTCTTTCATGTGCTAGTACAGTAAGCTTTTATTTGACAAGGAGCTCTTTTTCAACTGACATTTTAATGCCATATTCACAAGAAATCAAGCAGAAGTGCTAAACACAATTTGTTTTGTCAGTGATGTAGGGTTTTAAAGAGTTTTCTATCACAAAAGCTATAAGAAAGAGATAATATATGAAAATGGGAAAATATAATTACTTCACATCCCAATATTTATACAAGACAATGAAACTTCTTACCAGTTGCAAATGGAAAAAAAATCTCTTTTTTAAAGATTCTTACTTTATCCTCTAAAAACTAATTTTCAATTTCATTAAGACTCAATAACAGAAATCCTCTCTACAAATTAACCTGAAGTTTCTGGTTTAAAGCAACAGCTGTGTGTGTGTGTGTGTGTGTGTGTGTGTGTGTGTGTGTGTGTGAGAAAGAGAGAGAGAGAGAGAGAGAGAGAGATTTTATAATGTTCTTAAGTTACATGAAGATTAATTTTTCACAGGCTTCTCTTTCCAGAGCTATGAGGAAGAAAGCCAAGGGGTTGGGAGGAATCAGGCTATTCTTTTAGCCTCCTTCTCATTTATTCCTAAAGGTCCTTTATGATAGAGTAAACCAAATTTAAAATCTCAATTAACAAACAGTAAAGACATCTGTGATCTATAAAACTTACCTTAGCCCATCTTGTCCAAGAAAAGAAATAAATATGAGCCATTTCAATACTCTTCCTGCATGTTTAGTCCTAAGAAAACTGTAAAACCAAAGCTGTAGATTTCAGTGAATGAAAAGCAGTTCATGTAGTTTTAGAGGTAAACTGTCAAAATGAATTAATGAACAGAAGTGGCAGATGTTCATCCATAAATGGCAATGACTGATGTGAAACCAAGAAACCAGGCAGTCTTACTGGTAAAACATGCCAGCATAAAACATTCCAGCTAAAAATTCTTAGGTGTGTAGGTAAACAAGCTAATTATATAAATATTTATGCACAGTTTCTTCTGCTTTTTAGGCTTCACACAGTATATCACATATATAACAAAGACTGGAATGCTGACTTAAGTTCTTATTAAAACATTATTTGTTGAAAATAATTCAAAAACTTTCATTTTTCCACATTTTATTTTTATATTTTTCTATACACATTCTTATTTTTCTATAGTTGTGTTTGGGTATTGATACTCTTCAGTGTTTTATTTTTCTTTCTTATTAATTTTATGGATATTATAATATTAATTTTAATAGTAATTTAAAATTAACTAAATATGAAAAGAAATCTAAAAATGATTTATATAAAATGATGGCTACTAAATACCACTACTATGACACTTGACATTGACCCAGAAATATATATTTGGTGATGAGTGCAAGATAAATATGAGCTATGGGTATTGTCAACTGTTTAAATTTTTTCTGGAATTCAATCTTCTTGGCAAACATTGTTAATCTTTATCTTTTAATGGAAATAAACTACTTAGGTGAAAGAATAATTATTACTTTTATCTCTCTAAAAAAATCATGCTCTGCTTTTGTGAGATGCAAAATGAAAAAACTGAATAGAATTGAATTAAATGTCTCATTGTCCCACAGATTCAATAAATAATAAATAAGGAAAGTAAATATAAAAATGTTCAAATATAACCTTGAGCATAATGCTGTGTAGGGTTCCAAGAATTTTCATACTCTTAAATTTTTCAAAAGCTATTTAAGGTGTCATAGATAAATAATAATGCTTCCCTTATAACCAAGATCTATCCTTTGAAGGCCATTTATCAGAGATTCCTGCTCATTTATATAACTGTAATGAACCTACCAATGTACACAGTGAGTGACATACTGACCAGGTAGGACCTAGGAATATAGATATGCATCAATGCAAGAATAAAATGTCAAGGGTTTTGTCTTTAAAATTCCTTATAATATCAAAAAATATTTCCAAGCAGTTGTTTGTTCATATTGACAATGCATGGTCAGAAACTGATGGTTAATTTGCCCAAGGTCAAAGGAAGTCAGGTTAGGGCTTTCATGCTCAATTTTTTTGATCCAGCTGATTATTGGCATGGCATTTACTCATTTTTTAACCTCTAAGGTTTTTTTTTTTTTCTTTCAAGTATGTGACATCATTTGTTACTGTGAATCTTTACTGTGGCTATATTTATACTTGAGATTACACTTCTATTTTAAATTCCTATTTCCCTCACTAACAGTTTTTAAAAGCTTGTTCTCCCTCTCTTTCTCTCTGTTTTTCTCTCTCCCTTTTTTTTTTTTTCTCTCTCTCTCTTTTTCAAGCTTTATTTTATTCCAGAAAATTGGACTAGAAAGTTGTACTAAAAAAGCCTGGTCATGTGTAAACTAGCCAAAATTTGACATAATTAATAGTCACTAGTGCTTTTTAAGAATAAATATTTTTAAGCAGTGTGCACATAAGAATATATCACTCATACCTTGTTTCTTCCCCACAAAGTCTGAATATAGGAAGATGACTGTGCCTTTCAAAAATTAAAATGTATAGTCAATTGAAACAAGTGAATTAAAATCCTGAGCCTCCTCCGTTTTGAAGAAGCTGTATCTAAATTCAAAACACAACAGAAAAATAGAAAAAACTCAGTCTGTGTTCACCTTATGTTGATTTTCAAGAGCAATGGACCCTTCTTCTTCAGTGCATTTTTGGGTTGCAAGTATAGAGAAATCATCATAAATTTTATTAAAGATTAATTTATTACTAGTCCAACAATATTTTATTTGTTCCCATCTGTGCCAGACACTATTATGATCACTGAAGTTATAGTAATAAAAAATATGGATATTTCCCTTAAAATCCTCACAATGTGGGAGAAAAGAGAAGGAAAGTAGAGGATCCCAAATATAATAAATCTGTGCTAAGAAAATTCAAGGGAAGAGGTAATTACTTTTGGAGACAGTATATATTTTGGTTGGGAAAATTGGAAATCAAAGATGGGAAATTTGCTAAGGACTTACTATATCAGATGGCTAGGATGTGCATAAAAAATTTGTTTTAAACCAAAAGAATGTATTCTGTCATGATTCTGGAGACTGAAAGTCTAATATCAAGATATCTGTCAGGCAGTATTCCCTAGGGAACTCTCTAGAAAAGATTTTTGCCTCAGCCCTATCCGCTTTTGGTGGCTCCAGATGTTCTTTGCCTTGTGACAGCCTAAAGGCACCCTCTGTCTTCGCCTTCGCATGGTGGGATAGCTTCTCTGTCTGTGTCTTCTCAGGACACCAGTCGTACTGGATTTAGGGCCCTCCCTATTCAAGAAAGACCTCAACTCAATTAGAGCTGTACTTTATTTCCAAGCAAGTCTTTCACAAGGATCAAGCTTTCAGACTTCAACATATCTTTTTGAGAAGCACAATTTAACATACAGTATCTACTATCAGCACAATGCTCATTAAAACACTGGGTTCCTGGGCCAGGGATGTGGCTCACTGGTAGTGCTTGCTTACTGTGCAGGAGACCCTGGGTTCCACCCCCATTCCTGGGTGACGGTGATATCAGGCAGTTACCTTCCTAGGTTTAAAAGATAATGACTTAATTAAAACATCAGACAATAAAATCATCAATTTTGTTTACAGTTCACAATTCTATATATGGTATTTTGTATATATAATTGTCATTTCTGTATTATATATAACATTTATTTTTCCGTCTTTCAAACCAGAAAGGATTATATTATTTGAATAAGAATGAAGATAAACTAGATTTAATCACCAATTGAAATTGGAGATTAAAAAAGAGCAACAACCCTCTAAAACATACTAACATGGATATTTTAGAGTGACTCTCAGTAATTTGTTTAAATAAGTAAATGATCAAAATGAAATCATAAAATCATACTCAGAGATAAGAAGGTATATATGACCTCCTCACATAACTTGAACAATACAAGTATAATAAAATTCAAAGTTTTTGAAAATAGCAAGACAGTAGAAATGTTTATATAAGATTGACCAATTTAAAATGTAACAAGTACTTACATTTATATGTACTTTCTACCTAAAAATAGGCTAATTTTAATATCTAAATTTCCTGTAGTCTCTGGTAATATATAAATGGCATGCAAAAATACTTTCAAGTCTTCACCTACTATAGTTAAATGTTAGAAACTTATTATATTTAGCAAATTCAAAAACATATGCTAGACCCAACAGAGACCAAAAAATTATTTCCCATTACCTCCAAAGAGTTTATTATTACTATAAGTTTTACAATTGTATAAATAGGTGTGAAAAGATTTCACCAAAATAAGAATTGAAGGATGGTGTTGATATTTCAAGAATATAAATGATGAAGCAATTCATCCAACTAATTTATATTAAGAGACTACTACTATACACCAATCTCTGGTCAACACACTGGAAATTCAACAAAAAACATGATATTCCAAGTTCCTACCCTCAAGTAGATAAAATTCTGGGTGGAAGAAAGGGGATCTAGAAGGAAGGATTGCTAGATAAAATATGGGAAGCACCATTAAATTTGAATTATAAACAATCAAATCTTTAGTATAAGTGTGTTCTGTGCAATGTTTGGACACTTGAATAATTAAACAATGAATAAATATTCTGTAAAAGTAAAACACATAATAATATTTTTAGTGTGTGTCTGATGCAATATTTAGGACATACTTATATAAAAGTTTTCCATTGTTCGTCTTAAATTCAAATTTAGCTGAGTGCCCTGTATTTTTATTTACTACATATGACAATTTTAGTAAGGGAAGACAGAACATAAAGGCAAGAAAAGTAGTATGCCATATGGAATAAATGTCATGAAGAAAAAAAAAAATAAAGCAGAATTAGAAAAACTGGAAATGTTGGGCTTGGGCCACCATTACATATTTCATAATGAAGACCCACCAATAAAGAGGCATTTGAACAGGAACCTGAAAGAAGTTAGGGTGTGACCCAAGCCACCAGAACTTTCCTGGCTAAATGTACAACACATGAAAATCTCTAAGATAGAAACATGGTGGGTTTCTCAGGGAGAGGGTCCCAGGAACTGGACCAGAAGGCACATGAGGAATGGCAAATTTTTGTTTGTCCTTTCAGAATGTGGTGTCCCAAATTAATTTTTGTGGCATTAATCTAAACCTGACCATTAGCTGTATATGCATGTTCGTCTCTGTTTCCCCATCTTTCTGTCACTCAATTTCTGCCACTCTGCACATGCATCTATACATATTCATATACAACTTCCTTACAAACCGAACACAAAATAATGTCTGCTGCAAGAAAAAATAATGAGCAACTTAATTAATCTGGGCCTTATTTACACTCGTGTTGTCAATTTTGATCACTTGCGTCTTTAACTACAATGTTCTGCTTTCATTCCAGTCATTAGCTTCCATCTATAGATAATAGTGTATCCACATTCCATAAGTATGTTAGGGTTCCATGTACTTGGCATTTTGCGGCAGAGACCAAGACACAGGAATAATTTTTATTTAATGAAACCTCTAATCAAATCCTGTGGATTTACTAACAATTGGTTAACCTTCAAAATAACATCACAGATTAGGAGTCTAATGCCCAAATTTGTTAATCTCATGCTTTGTTCTGAAAATCACCCTCCATTTAACATTCTGTCACACTGGGTGCTGAACATCCTGCAGCCCTCATCTGCACACAGCTGCAGTCTACATGACCCCAACATGTGGATTCAGCACTGTCCTGGATTTTATATCAGGGATTTAAACAGTTCCAGATTCAATGCCTGTGCAGCATTGGTGTTCAGCTTCTATCTCTGTTCTGTGGCCTCTGTCTCTGACTTAGGAGCCGCCCATTATTGCTGGGTCTCTAGGAGCCTGGAACTCTACCTTTCTCTTGTCGTTAACTCTTCTAAAGCCCCACTTGTTCTATGATCTCTAGTCTGGTTGCTGAGATAATTTTGCCTACTGATAAAATATGCTGAATAAAATGTCAGAATATTAACCATTCTTCATTCCTGAGTTTTGGTTTCTCATGAGCTGGAATGTCCCATATGTGACTCTGAGACTCCTGTTAACTTCTCCCTAAACTTGTGTTCTTCTAGTGGATTGCTTCTTGACTTAGATCAAGGCTTGCCTGATAGACTGAACTTTTTCAGTAGATGGATCTGTTCTAGGGTTCACTCAAGGCCAATCAGAATGTGGTTCTAGATCCTGCTGTCCATGTCCAACCTCATTAGGTTTGACAGGACCCAGACACTTACGGAGAAGGTGAGCTCTGTCCCACTTCTGAATAATGAGAATGGTTGGGTATTGCTCTTTACGTCATGTTTTCCAAGTGGTGGGAATAAAACCAAAAATATTACATATTTCCCTCAGTAGTTCCCAAACAAAAATACCATCAATAATATCTTGCCTCTCAAAGATCTCTAATTAAATATACACCTGTTGTTTTATACTTCCAGACCCAAGCATTAGATGAACAAGCTCAGTATTTACAAAAACTAAAAACTTCCATAACACATTTCTAATTTCTTTATTTTTACAAACTCTCATAAAAGTGTTTACATGAATTCCTCCCTCTTGATTCATTTGACTTCTTACTTCCTGGCCATAATTACTGAGGCTTTTGAACTTCACAGTGAATTTCTCTTTTTGGTCTATGGTTGCATTTTTCACTTTCATTACATCTTCTTTTGAGTATTCCCCCAGAACATCTCTCTTTTGTGTGTGTTAATCCAAACAGGTTTTTCGGTCTGACTCTGGCAGACATTAAGCTTAGTTTTCCTAGCAAGCATCAGTCTCCAAAGCTGGACACATAGGTTGCCAAAGAACCCTTTCCTGATGAGAGTAAATAGAGCCATGTTTGATGGGTCTCAAGCTAAAATAGGAAATTGTCCCTTTTGCTGTGGGGAAGCATTTCTGATGCTTTGACATTTGTGTTCTACATCTAGCATTTCTACTCTTGGTGTGTGACCTTAAGCCCCACGTCTTGGCTTCCTCATTTGCAGAATGAGGACACTGGCTATTTGATCTCCAAGGTCACTTACTCCTCTCCAGTCTGTGATGCGACTATTCTCACATTTGGAAAATGTTTTCTGCTTTCCGAAAAGGTTGTCTGTGGAATCAGATAGAGAGGACGAAGAGGATCAGAATCATGATTTTGCCCTATAAGAATCTCTATCTTCATAGGCGTATACACATTTTCTTAGGAAAAAAATAAGAAAAGAAAACTATGCATATCAGAGGCCATATAAATATTAATTCTGTAGGAAATAAAATAATCTCTATTCACCCATAAGTAAGTAGGTTCATGACTGAAACCCCCTATGACAAAAGTCAGGCAGGACAAGAGAAAGGCATATAGATTTATTTAATATACATTTTACATGCAGAGACCCTTAGGAAATGAAAAACCAAAGAAAGAGGAAGACTGTTTACTTTTATGCCATTTGATGCAGAAATAAATAGTTGTATAGAAGTACAATAGATGGGGGATTAATCCAAAAATAACAAACTGAGGAGAACTTAGAAAGACCTGTTTGTTCAGATTCTTCTCTGTCCCTGAGGCTTCAGCGATGGGCTGTTTCCTTTCCCCTGGATGAAGGAGGGCCCCACTGGAATGAAAAGGGATAAAGCAAGAGTGAGATAGACTGCCCTCCTACCATTTTTTCAAATACTAAGGTGCTATCTGGGATACCGTGTCCTGAACTCCATCAAAATTAAGAACAGAGAAAATTACAAGGATTTCCTAAATAGAAATAATGTGACATTTTAGATATTATTACTTTTAAACTTTATATTCTTTTTTATTGTTTTATTTAGAGAAATACATAGTTTCAGAGATTTCAAAATTAGGCCAATTAGATGAAATGTAATTGTTATTCCTGTTCCTCTGTTTTCGCTTTTTCTAATGTTATATTTTTTTAAAAAATGCAACATGAGCTTAGAGGTCTATAAACTGCAACAGAGCTATGAAGTTAAGGTTGCCCACTTTTATTCACCAGCCACTGTCCAGTTCTAATTCAACTTCCTGACCATGATTTGAGTGGCAGGTTAATCTAAGGGAAAAGTCTGTCAACTGCAGAGTCAGACACTGGGAGTTAATTGTGGTTTCTCCACTCACTTCTCACTCTGTTCTTGAATCCTACTCTAGCCCTTAAATTTGCTTATTTTTAAGTAGTGAGAATATGGGTATCTTCCTCACTAGAGAGTCATTATAAGAAACTTTCAAGATAGACAATGTATGTACAATACTTAGTTTATGACCTGACATGTAGCAGGAGCTTAATAAAAGAATTATTAAAAATGTCATGTTAATTACATAACTCTGGAGGACTTGAGGCAGATGTGATAATTAAATGCCTGAATCTATTCTAATTATACTCATGTTTTTTAAAAAAGCTTTTTGTATTTTCCATTATTTTTTCTAATACTAATAAATTTTCATTTAAAGGTAGAACCCTGGCTGACTATTTTTGGTTTTTGGTTTTTTTCTTGTACTGGGATTGAACCCAGGGGCGTTTAACCACTAAGCCACATCCCCTGTCCTTTTTAGATATTTTATTTAGAGACAGTCTTGCTAAGTTTCTTAGGACCTATCTAAATTGCTGAGCCTGGCTTTGAACTTACAATACTCCTGCTTCAGCCTCCTAAACTGCTGGGATTAAAGGCATGCCCCACTCTTCCCAGCTCCCTTACTGTTCTTGTAGGTGTAAATAATCTTCTAAGAGTCTTTGTTGTTGTTTTGTTGTTGTTATTTTAGAACTTACATACACATATGTACATATGTTGGGGGGGCATGCATTATTTCATAGTTGAGATTTTCATACAGGTCTTGTACAATATTTGCCCCTTCCTGATAATGGGTGTGTAAGTCACTTGCGCAACTCCATGGAGAGTTAGTTTTTAGTCAATGATAAGTGATAAATATACTTGGTTATATTAAGGGGTAAAATTTAAAGGTCACATGTATTAAAATAAAAGAATACACCAGATCCACTTTAAAATTCTGTTCTGATAGGGTACTGTTAAGGCTACAACCCAGAACAGTAGCACCTTAGCCCTTCTAACTTAAGGAAAATCTATAAAAGTTTGAAAATAAAGAAGTAATTGAAATGATTTAATTTGAAACCACAGTAAAATAAAAATAAAATGAATATAGAAACTATTTTCACAAGCAATCAAGAGCATGAGAAAGATATTCCAACTGATTTTGACCTCTCCTTATAGTAGGAATTAATAATGTCATATAATTTTTTCTTTGATGGATAATCCATATTAAAAAGCAGAGTGGCTTAAATGGCTTCTTTGCTATCTGGAGTATTAGATATATCAAAGGCCCTAAGATCCAAGCTATAAAAGCCTCAGAACTTTATGAATTGACTGATGTATATGTTTTTGTGGGATTTTTTTAGAATATTATATAGGAAATTTTACCTAGCTAAATTTAAGTTCTCACTAATACAGATTATCATCTCATTTCAATTAATAACTGTGTATTTTAACTACCTAAATATTTTATGCATAGATATAGCAAATTAAATTAATGTATCAGAGTTGATAACAGAAATGACATTTTCTGATATTTGAATTGATTTTTTCTTAATTATACCAGTGTTCTCCAGCAGCCACAGAAACTATAAAATATGCATATTATATCTTTTTCTCTTAAAAGGTCACAATAATTTCAAAGAACTATTTTCATTTGACACACACTAGAATGAAATACACTGAAGTGATAAAATGGACTTTAGGTCTTAAGTTTGCAGTGGCTGCTTTTAACACTGCACAGATCCATAAATGTGAAAAATGGGCCATCTGTTCTTTTGTCAACTCAAAGAGAATAACTTAAAAACAAATACAGTATTTTCAGATGACTCCTGATTGTTATGGATAAAGAAAACCTTAACTTGGAAGTACAATATTTTCTATTCCTTATGTGCAAATCACTGTTACAAAAGAAAAACCTTCATGTCTTCAAAAATCTACTCTTTCAATGAGATTGAGAACTTAACACCCATTTAGTATTAAATTGTCAGGTCCTTTAGGAACACACCTGAAGAATTAGTATATAGACATTTATCCATTTATATAATATTGATATGTTTGGACAAAAAAGAAAGAATTATGCAAATGATGGTTTTTCACATTATAGCAAACATCTGCTTTATCCTGGGACATCTGGATATTTGTCAACCACCAACCTCAATATGATTAACCTAGCATTTCATTTTTTATCTAAATGATTTGGCATCAAGGCAAAACAGACTTAATGATTATTAATTAGCATTCGTGTCCAAGGAGATCTAGCGAAATTTCTGTTGTGAAACACAAGAAAAGTCATTCACTACATTAAAACTACATTGCCAAAATCCAAATCTGAAGAAATCACAATCGATTCTGGGAAATGTCCATTTAAATACATATCTTCAATCTATAAGACAAATACACACACACAAGATGATGCGATTGAATATTTAAGTTTTATTGCATAATTGTCACAAGGGAAATTTTGATGAGAAAGATTGATTGGCACCCATATAAATTAACAGCAAACACACCATGCAATGTTTAGATTCTCTTATCTTCAAGGTATTAGAATCTTAAGTCCATTCAGTCTATCAGCTCTAGAGAGGCCTAGCAGCCACAGGATGCTGGTAGGTTGATCAAGTGGGTTACTTCAATACCTTGTCAAAATAATTTAGAGTGGGTAGAAACTATAGGAATCTGGACAATGGAACTGGGTTTGGATGTGTCTACAGAAATGTTGTAGCTTTATAATAAAATTTGATTAAAAGGGAAACCACTGTGACTAGATGGAGGATTTAAATCACACTATACAGCTATTTAGATGATATGGAGAACAATACATTGGGGCAGTGAGGAGGCTGAAGGAATGGATGTGTAAAACTACTGACAAGTTTGGGACTAAAAAGATAAACAAAAAAAAAAAGCAGATTGGAAGAATTGTATATATGTCAAAAGCAATCATGTGCATGCATATGCATCTGTGCAAATTTACACACATAATCTATTGCTTTCTCTTCAACCCCCTTGTTTCTTCTCTTCTAGGGAAGATATATACTTACAAATGTTTTAAAACTTACATATAAAATCTACAAAGAAAGCAAAGTGTATTACTACACTTTTATCTCCACAAAGAAATATGGACATCATTGTATCTCACAAATTCAGTTCTTGTACAAGTTAGAATTGAGGCCTCTTCTCCTGTATCTAGTAATTTGTTCTCATTTTTTTCTCTATTTCACAGTTTTCTTTCTCTTTAATATTGTAAATTGCCTTCTCTACTTTCTTTTTCTGATGTAGCATATTCTCTACCAATCCAAGTACCTCTGCTCAGCTTTTATTCAGAGCTTCTAAAACCACAAGTGACTGTTTGCCATCGAATTCATCCCTTTATAAAAAGGAGTGTTTGCATTAAAAGCTTTTTATTTTTTTACAAGATGCCGACTGATCATGTGACCTTAAAATCTTATTTATTTGAATCTCAAATTTCTGTCCAAAAAGGAAGTAGTATCCACAGTGACATTAAAATATCTCCTACTGAAACTGTTGTGATCAAGATTAATAACGTAGTAATCTGTGCCTCATATGCTTGTCCATTGGACAGCTAGCACAGATTCAACACAGATTTTTGGTGGAAATTATAACCCTTTTATAGACACTACCTCAGAGAGGAAGTCAAGTAGTCTTTTATTCAGACTTTGTGTCATTTTGAGTTCATCACTTTTCACAAAGACTTATAAACTTATCTATCACTCAACAGTCTGCAAGCAATTGCTTCAATTAGAGTCACCTAATAGTGACCCTTCAGGTATTGCAAGGAGCTCTAATCATTCAAGTGTCATTTCATTTAGCATAAATTGGTTGGGCACCTACTCTAGTCCAGAAAACACCCAAGCACAGGAGGGTTAACTTGAAGCATATATCGTCTCCATCCTCAAGAAACTGGCAGAATAAAGCAGAAGCCAGAAAATAAGTAACATTTAAAAGTAAAAGTTTGATACATGCACATACACTTATAAGTGCTATGAAGAGAATGAATTAAACAGTGATACAGACTCCCAGGGAGCTGTGGGGAGAGGAAGGCTTGAATACATCTCTGCAGCCCTTGCTGCTGCTGTATCTGAGCCACAGGGCTGCTGAGGCTTTGGGACCTGCTGGAGTCTTGTAAGAAAGCAAGTGCCAGAATGCCTGCTTCAGGAGTCAAGGAAGAGGCTGACAGCACATAGGCAGAGGCCTGAGGGGAAGCACCAGAAGTGATAAAGGCCAGCAAGAGCCTGGCCTGAGGGATAAAGGAGCAGAGCTTGCCCACAGGAGGGTCCTTGCCAGGTGGACCAGGCCCTGGGTAGCTTCCAGGTGAAGGGAGGAGTTTTTAATCAAGAAACAAAAGCACAGAAAAAATTTTTAAACATTGTTAAATATCACTACAATTAAAAAAAAAAAAAAACCCATATAAGAAATTTTCTAAATGTGAGAGGACAAACCAAGACAAAAGTTATTAAAAAATAAACAATCCTCTAGAAAAGTAAGCAAAAGAAAGGAGCAGGTATTTAGTTGAGAAAGAAATTAGAAGGCAAATAAATGTATTTAAAAATGTTAAAGTTCACTAACAACCTGAAATAGTAAAAATTAAGTAAGGCAGATTGACCAGAATTAATCAATCTCATAATATCAAGGTGGTAAGAAAGAAGTAGAAAAGTAAGTCTTACACTCCTGATTGAAGTATAAATTAGTACCTCCATCAAGGAGAGCTGCTTTGAAATCCCTGGTAAATTTGAACATGTCATGCACTATGACTCAGCGGTTTTACTACTAAAAGAATTCCCTGGTGACTCTTTAGCACATTTCCATAGGGAGTTATATAGAAGGATGCTCAGGTCAGCTCCCTCTGTACTGGTGAAGCATAGCAACAACCTAATTATTCTTCAGTAGGGAAAGAGATGAACTATGTTCACACAGAAGGATAATGAACTGAAATGAAAACAAATTAACTGCATTTACATATACTGGCCTGAATAAATTACAAAAACCATGATGATTTTTTTAAAACCAAGTTGACAAAAAAAAAAGGTTTAAATGACTTAAAGTTGTTGGGAAAAAAAAATCACTAAATGTTAAGAAATGCATTTATAGAAAAACTTTAAACCTAGAAAATATATCATACACATAAATATATTTATATTTTGTAAAATATAATATTTTGCCTAGGTGACATGTATGCAAACTTTAGGAAAGTGATTACATTTGAGAAGGAAGAAAGGAAGGGGTAGAGGATCGGAGAAGCTTTGTGTGAGGGGCAACATTGATTCTTAGTATGTCAACAGGTCAGATTCTGTTCATTCTTGGAATTGGATATCCTTTGCACCACTATTTTTGTTTTAGATGGAATCAAACTTACAATGGGAGATTTTACACCCAGGCATATCCCATGACGAGAGAGTGTTGAAGAGTGTCACAGAGCTACAGAAGGGGCTGATGGGCCGCTTTCAGACTAGGTGTGGAAGAATCCAACCACTGACCAGTCCTGAATCTTTGAGTCATTTCACCTCTTAAAGATTCAAATGTTTCCTCTACAAGATGGAGATAATAACGAAATCTACTTCATAGAATTGTTGTGAAGCAAAATGTACTAATATAGCTCACATAAAACAGTTGGCTCTGTGCTCAGAATAAATGTTCCATAAATGTTGAAGAACACAGAGTCCATTCAGTCATCCTGATATTAAAATTTCCAGGCTGAATATATAATTATCATAAAGATATTGTGAGGGCAAATGGAATGATACTGTAATTTAATAGTGAGCATTAGTTGAACACTCACCTGGCTCCAGGCACTTCACATAATTTACCTGTCATCTTCCAAATCACCATGGAGTGGTGTCTATATCCTCCCACATAAGGACATGCAGGCTCTAAGAGACCCAGTGTTTTTCTGGTGAAAGTTCCAAGGTCCAAAAAAGCTATATCTGACTGCTGATCTCTTTCACTCATAGTGATATTCAAGCTGGATTCACACAGGCTGTGTATAGTAGCTTAAAGATGTTCGAGAACCATAGCTCGATACCACATTGCCTTTCCAAAGACTAGGAGATGTTTCCTAATGTTCCAAGGAAGGCCCACATAGGTGACTAACACACATCTTTTGTACCAGTATGTTTGAATTATAACATAAGATATAATGCAAGTAAAATCTTAAGAAGAACAAAATTGTTATTTTTAAACTGTTTTCCAATGTAGATTATAGAATTTACAATAAGTAAATTAGCAGACAGGATATTGTTATTGGCTTAATGACAAGAGTATAAGAACAGGACATTGCTATTGGTTTAATAGCAACAGTATAAGTACTGCATAGGAGAAAATAATACAATAATTAACCATTTGCCTGCAAATCTTAGGCCAGTTTCTTCTGGATTTTAAGTCATTTGGGGAATTCGCATGTAGTAAAAAATGCTGCTTACTATGGCCCAGGAGAGAAGCTTTCTCTGGTGCTCATAGTGAAGATTACTGAAGTTTTAAAACGTTACCCCATCAGAGATGGGGTCCTTTGTTATGTGTCAGAAACAGAAAGACCTGACCTAAGCCAGGGAGTTGTGTTCTAGAGCTGCAGGTAGCCAGGAGTAGACCCATGGCAGTTGAGACTACCAGGGTCCTCTCCCTAGGTTTCAGTTTTCCCATCTACATAAATAAAAGCATTGAATAAGAATAGGAGAATAATTTTCAAATCTGTTTTCAGTCCTGCAGCTCTTTGTTCAGTTGAAATTTTAAGCAAAAGTCAAATATGTAAATCTGAGCCTGAGAAGGGGACTTGAAACACTTTCCCTAAGTCCTTGGAGACATTTTGACGAGCACTTTGGAACTGTTCAGAGAAGTCTGTGGGAAAAAAGTCAGTGGACAAGATGAACTCTAAGATTAAATTAATTAAGGAGAAAATTGTGGGCCCCAGAATATGATCACTGACTTTGAATCCCATGACTTCCACTTACTAGTAAGACATTGACTAAATTACTTAACTATTCTAAAACCATTTCCCTATAACACTAAGCCCTACATAACTACATAGGGTATACCCTATAACTCTATATACATTCTAGGTTTCTTGTGAATATTAAATAATATATTGCACATGAAATACCTAGAAAAATGACTAAAACATAAAAAGAAAGCATTCAGTTAGTCTATGACTAATTTTTACCACCATCAATTATTGTTATGAAATTAACCAAATTTATGCAAAACCCTAGCAGTTGCCTGGCACCAGGGTGTATGTATTTTTAACCACCATCATTTTTTACTTTCTTACCCACTCTTTATCCAGCACTGGAAAAATAAAATGCTATTAGGTTAGATTAAAAGCTAATGAAGAATGAAGAGGCAAACTTCAGAACACAGTGATGGGAAATAGTTATTTTCTGCATATTAGAATGAATATTGAGCTAATGGTATTTTTGTCAGACCCAGCAATTTGGTATCCAACTTTTCAGGATATTTTAGTGGTTGAATCATTCCAGGTTACACAGGCATGTGAAATGTTCATTAAAAGAAGCTTCATAGCCTCTGCCTCATAAAGATGATTCTGACAACCTCGTTCTTTATGAACTACTTGTGTGTTGGCTCACCCTGACTTTGCACAAGTTGGCCACTGAAGCAGAAACATCACCGCCAGGGTTGTCAAATATCATTGATGCAATGTGCCTTCTATGTGCCTGGCTGAGCAGCTTCCAGTGACATCTGACGTGGGGTTTTCTCCCAAGGCTGGGCATGCTGTGTGCAGCAAATCCAAGCTGAAAGGCAAGCGCATGGCTGGATATTCTTGGTAGGCCTCTAGGCATTTCACGTTCATTTATAAAGTGCCTTCTCTCTCCTTCAAATTAATCTTATGTTCTTTCCAATCACCATTGTAATATTCTTTTGACTTTATATTCTGACAAGCTTGAAATAGCCTGATGGGATTGAACTGAAGTATAAAAAGTAGAGTCATAACAGTCAGAAACAAATGAGAAAGCAAAACCAAGTCTACAGAGTTACCTTTCACAGCTGTGTTAGTACGCAATTCAGGTCTTGCCGGCTTTATGCTTCTAAATTATGTCTTTGTTTTGAATTAAGTTGTGGGTATTATGTTTGCAGAGCAGTTCATCTATCTCCAAAATTTGTAACACTCCTGCTAGTTCTCTGACTTGCATTGCAAATGGAACTTGAGCGTCTGGTTTATGGGAAAGCTCCTGAAAAAACAGGAAGAGAGTTATCACAAATCCCTTATGGATATTGTTAGCATGTGGTAATTAATCAGAGTAGGACATTTGTCTTAATTCCATCCAAACAAATCAAATGAAATTTTCTCTTCCTGGTTATATGATCTAATGCCTACTTAGGTTCAAATATTATATTTTTTAAAGTTGTCAGTCACAGTTGTGTTCTTGGATTTTCCATTCATCTAATAGGCATGGATTTGGCATCTCCTATGTACCTGGCTCTTGGAATTCAGAGGTCAATGTGACAATACCCCTGTCCTCAGAGGGTTCCTCAGCTGCTGGAAAAGGAAGCAATCAATGTAAACAAGCAATGAATGAGGGGCGTCAAGCCCTGTGGTAGTCATGTGTACTGGGCACAGGGGTGACAGAAGAGAATATCCTTAACTCAGCCTGGAGGTTCAAGGAAAGCTTCCTACAGAAAGTAATGTCTGAGCTGGATAAAAAAGGGTAAAATAATCACCATCACTGGTGGGAAGTCAGAGTTTAGTCTTTTGATCCCAGTTCAAAGAGTTGAAATAGGACATTTGAACAATTTGTGTGGGGTTTTAGCTTTATATAACACTTTCCTGTCACATGATTCCTTCCTTTCATTTATAAAAACCCCTTGAGGTAGGTAAACTGATATTCCATTTATTTTTCAAGTTAGGGCACTGGTTCTCAAAGTTTACTCTCAGGAGCTGTTAGTTGAATAAGATAACAACAAATACTTATTGAGGGACTCTGACTCTCTGTACCTTCATTCTGTATCTATAAAATTAATATAATAATCATACCTCTTTCTTCGAACTGTTGTGAGGAATAAATGAGATAATAGATGTTATTGACATGTGATGATATTGGGTTCACAATCAGTGTTATGTAAGTGCTGTACAGCTGTCATCCCAACCCTGTTTTAAGCTCTGACAGTGAGCAGCGCAGCACAGAGGCTGCTTTTATGGAGTTCATAGCAGAGCTGGAGTGGAGTAACCCAGGGGGGAAATAAAAAGAAATGAAGTTGAAAGATTTGCTGGAAGGAGGGAAAGGCACAGATTGTGTGGGGATTTATAAGCCATAGCAAGAACTTAGAATTTTTAGCAAAACAGGAAATGATCTAATTTAGGTTTTTAAAAAGAATTACCTGCTCTGAATAGTTTGAAAGAGGACAGGAGTAAAGAGAGAAAAACATAAGATTATTCAGATGCTAGTGGCGTTGGATCAGAGTCGGGGGTGAGGATGTAATGGGTCAGAGTGAAGTGGACAAAATCTGGATATATCTTGGACACTTACCAAGCAGAATTCACTAATGGATTAGACCTGGTGTATTTTAAGAAAGAGTAGTTCTAGAAGTTTGACCTAATCACATAGATTGAAGCTGCCATTTCTTGAGATGGGAAAAGATTTATGAGGAGGAAAATTAGCCATAGTAGACATGGTAATAATAAATAAATTGGTGAATGTGATATGGTTTTTCCAATGACCAAGGGAGAGACTAAGATTGAGAAAGATTAATCAAAATAAAATCGAAAAGAAAGAAAGATTGGGAGGCTGAGGCAGGAGGATCCCGAGTTCAAAGCCAGCCTCAGCAACTTGGCGAGGCCCTAAGCAACTCAGGGAGACTCTGTCTCTAAATAAAATATTTAAAAAGACCTGGAATGTGGCTTAGTGGTTAAGTGCCCCTGGATTCAATCCCCAGTACCAAAATATATAATAAGAAGGAATGAAAGAAGATGTTATGAATTAAAAAATCCAAGGTGAGAGCTGAGGGTAAGTAGGGTTCATAAAGAGAAACATTTGCTTGTGTCTGAAGCACAAGGATTATGTGGAACAGTAAAGAGTAATAATAAAATGAAAATAATGATCAGGCTGTAGAGGATTGAGATGAACAGTTTCAGTTCATTTACTAGTTGATGGGCAACAGTAAAAATTTTAAAACAAATTGATTTGAACTAATGTCTTAGCATTGGTCATATCACACAGTATTGAATCATCATTTTTATGTTTTTCACTCTTGATAGACTGTAAGTTCTTTATATTTATTCATCTCTGTACTACCACCAGCTAACATGGTTCCTGGCACATAGTCAGCACTTTAACTGTTTGTGGAAGCAAATTGAAGGAAAAAATGACTTGTGCCCAAACAGGGACCCTAATTGAAATGTAGGCTCCTGAGTCCAACTGCTCACACGCATTCACAGCCTTGCCTATGACAAGCAATCCCTGCTTACACCCTGAAAACCATTCTAGTACCCAGCTACTGCCTCTTCTTGCTTTGTACCAGAGTTGATAGCAACATTTCAGTTTTTCTCTTTCTCTTACATTTAATTTGCTAAAGTGCAAGTTACATTGAATCCTCTGCTCTATTTGAAAAATAAAATAAAATAAAGAGACGTAGTTTCTCCTTCCCTATGCAGGTTTGTTTATCAATACCCTAAATCACACAAAACTCAGAGGAAAAATGCATCTGTATTGAAACATTTATATGGCTTTGATGGCTCCCTGTGTGGTTATTTCAAGAATGACTGTGTAACAACATTAGGGTGAAAATAATCTCTGTGGCTTTGTCTTGTGTGATCTAACACCCTAGTGAGATGGACAAATAAACTAAAATGCATCTCTATTTTTCTCTGAGACTTGTCTTTTCAATAAGTTTTTATTTACTATATCTCCTGCTTACTTTTAGTGAGTGGTATGTCTTGAAGGTAGAATAAATTCTGTCTTTTCCAATTGAAAACACAATTTCTTCTTATTGTAGTAAAACTGTACCATTAAAAAGTTTTTAAAGATGTGAAAATAGAACTCATTGTAAGTTGGTACAATTGGTTCAAATTCTGATAGCATTAAATCCCACTGAAAGTGAAGGATACAATTTTTTTCTATAGTTCTCCTTACAGTCAAGTGCACATTATTCCAAAATATCTGCCTCCATCTTGCTTTTTGCAAGAGATCTATCAGAGATCCCTTAGTAGCACTGGGGCTCATGAACATCATAGTTTGCTATGATGAAGAAATTGTCCAGGTGGATAAGGCATTCCTGCTTGCAAAAATCTTTCACGGTCTTGAGAGACAGGCCATATAAACAAACTTTATGAAGAATATTTCAAACTTAAATAGCTGTAGTCCACAGGAGATGACTCCCAACACTTCCTGGGGCAGCCAAAGAATATTTCACTAAAAGGTGTTGGTTAATTGATCCTAAAAAGTGAAAAGGAGTTTATCATTGACAGGAGGCATTCTAGGTTTAAAAAAAAAAAAAAAAGGATGTTACAAGGGACAGAGAGTGAAAGGATATCACTCATTTGGAAGAAAGGCATTAGGTGTAACTGGAAGGAAGAGTAGTGAAAGATCAGGGGCTAGATGCTGGCTGGGCAACCACTGAAGGATTTTGAGCAGAAGCATGCCATCATCACATTGGGAGTATGAAAGATGATTTAACTTAGGTACCAAGTGCATATGAAAGTCTACTGCATATTCACAATGTGGTAGGACAAGATGGAGTCAAGGGAATTAAGAAACTGGAAAGATTCAAGAGATTTTTTTGGAATCTGAGTTCATATCAATCAATGGGAGGGCAGAATGAGGGAGAAGAGGAAGTAAAGAAGGATCCTTCTTAGATGCCATTAACTGAAATATAGAATGAATGAGATATTGTCTAGGTTGAATCAGGATGGGGCAGACCTACTTCTAGAGGTATCATATTTAAGAAAACCATGATTTGAGCTGACTTACTTACTTGGAATTCTTTACAAGTGGGAAAGTAGAAGCCACAGTCAAGGATGCAGTTACTGTACAAGAGCTAGAATAAGAAGTGACTTGTGATGAAGCAAAACCAACATTTGAGGTTGTCCTAGGAACATAAGTTTATTCCTTTTACTGCTAAGAGACCATGATCAGCCTAGTTCCTTTAAATTAGTCTAAGGGATACCAGCTGCACTTCTGGGAGATATCAAGCGTATGTTCCTTGATTTGCAAAATTAAATGTTGAATTCCCATCCTTTCATGATGCAAGAGACCATAAGAACAACCCTTTAGCTGGAGATCATTGATATCATCTACCCAAAAATGTGTTAACCTCTGAGGACTTAGAAAGTAGTTTTTATAGGAACTATAGAAGCAAATTCTCCCTCTTGTTATGACTACCAATAGGAACTGCTATCACTATAAAATACTGTGTAATCTTTAAAAGTCCCTCTGGTAAACCAACAAGCTCACAACATAAAGCCAAGATCTTGTCGAACAACGCCTTCCCAAGCTGTATTCAAGGAGAAAAGCAGTCCTTTTCACCTCTGAAAATGATCTATTTGTGTTTTCCTCCAAGGAATACCAACTATATATTTAATGATAGAAAAATTTAACTTTTAAGCATCTTGCTTAGAGGTAGAAAAGCAGGACTCCCCAAGTGACATTGTTGGCTTCAGGACAAAGAAGACCTTTCTTCAACACCTTCAGGATGAATTCCCTGTATTCCCATGTGAATATGCATATGACTCACACATACACACACTTACCTAAAATCCAGTACACATTCCTTGGTCCTTTTAAAATTTGTTTTTGTTTTCCAAAAATTCTTTTTTTTTTTTTTCATTTTGTTTTCATTTAACTTCTCTGGGCCTATATTTCCTCTCAGCTACCATTTAATGTCTTTCTATGCTGTGCCAAACCATAGTTCAAGTTTCACATTATTTCACTTCAGCTTCCAGTACATATGTGACTGAGATGCTTCTTCACATTGCATTTATACATGACCTTCCATCTGTGCAAGTCTCAACAATTTGCACAAAGTCACACATCTACAAAGAGGCAGAGTTGTTTTCTGAAACAGTCTTTTTGACAGAAAAGCTCCACTTCTCTCATTATACCATCATCTCCAAATTAGTGAGACAGAAGATAGTCCCTAATAATTCTAAGTTACCTGAGTCTGTTAATTCCAGAATTCAGCACTTACTAGAAAACATGTTTTATCTTTTGGTACTAGGAATTGAACCCAGGGACACTTTACCACTGAGCCACATCCCCAGCCCTTTTTTTTTTTTTTTTAATTTGATTTTGAGACAGGGTCTCACTAAGTTGCTTAGGTTCTAAGCAATCTAAGTTGCTGAGGCTGACTTTGAATTGGAGAGCCTCCTGTCTCAGCCTCCTGAGCCGCTGGGATTACAAGCATGCACCACCACACCAGGGTACCAAGAAACATTTTGTGGGCCAGTGATAAAACTATAAATATAAAATACTATTTGCAATAAGGGCATAATAAACATAAACACCTAACAATAGGGACTCCATCAATGTCAGCTGGATCTAAACTTGTCTGTGTCAAACAATAGTATTCATGTTACTATATCCCCAAGGATATACTAGAATTTCAGGTTGTGAGATGTGATTTCAAACAAGTATTTTCCATAAACCTCAAAAAGATAGTGTTTTTAAAGTATCCAATGAATCACTAAGTGAAAAATTTTAAGATGCTGCCTAGTGGCAACTCATGGTTGACATCTCTGTCCTTGAGCTCTTGGCACCACTGCGTCTTAACACGCTGTACTCTGCAAACCTGCATCAGGAGAGTCACACATTGGCAGGGATACCTAAAAAAACCTGTGGAGGGGCTCTTTGTGAACCATTCAGCAACTCCTAACACAGGTCTGATTTAAGCAGAACTGATCCCCACATCACTGCCTCCCCACATGTTATTTCAGGACCTGTGAACAGCACGCTAAACAGCTGGCTGGAGAGCAGCATCAACTGATCCAATGTATGAGTATCGATTTTTTTGTCTTTCTGAGCCTAAGCATGGCCACTCAAGGACAATCAAGGAAATAATTTCAAAAAAAATGAAGTCAATGGTAATTTTCTACATTGTGAGCACAAGAGGGAAATGAAAGAATAGATGCCTGGGCTGAGTGGTATCCTCAGTAGCATTATCCAGTCTTGGCAATGACAAACCCATAGGGCATTTACCAAATAGAGTCAACTCAGCCCAGTGGTGAATTTTAATAGTTGGCTTACAGTCCATTATTATTGATCCTGAGAAAATTAATTCCTCTGTGCTTTCATTTAATTCTTCCCACCAATTGAGAAATGAATTAATTCAAAAAATCCATTTTTCCCATAAAAGAATAGTTTTTGCAAAATAATGTTCCTTTTGCCTAACCATTATTTATTTATTGTAACTGGGAATCCTAAAACAATGCTATTCAAAATAAACATATGCCTGGTTAATGCTATCCTTTAGAGAGGAATAACAAATTAATAATTTAAAACCATGTGGCTGTAAGGCATCTGGTTTGATAGAAATGTACTCTTGAGATAGAACAGTAAAGAATCATTCAAAAATTAGAAATATTGGCAGAATCACAACTTCTTGAATGATTAATAAAATGCTATTAAAAATACAAATTAGGAATTTTAACTTTTATGTGGGTTGTTATTCCTAATAAGGCAAAGGTGTTGATAAATTATCTTTTTTGATTATTTAATATATTTAATCAAGATTTACATTGCTATAATTATATCATAAATATTTTTAATAGTTGTTTTGTTTAAATCCACACATTTGTTTGAGAAGTCTCGAGTCCTTTAACCCTAAAGTTTTACTTGCCTCTTTTTATTTTTCCTTGCAATACAGTTGTGGGTGGAACTGGGTTATTTGTTCTCCAGTTTTCCCAATGGTGTCCCAGGCTATCAGTTGACTTAGACTTTTGTTTCCATTTGTGCTATAAACTGGAGCTCGACCTGGACACTTGATAAGGTCATGTTTGCTTTTTTGGGCACAAATACTTCACGTAAGGTTTTATGTACATCCATACAAAGATTATTTGGTTTCTGTTGTGTGGTGCTAACATTTGTAAATTGGTTCTGATGTTGTTGACTTGCTCCATCCCTTTAGCTTTTTGTTGTTATTGTTGTTCTCGTTCTTTATACATGACAGTAGAATGCATTTTGACACAATATACACAAATGGACACAATTTCTCATTCCTCTGGCTGGATGTGCTGCAGTCACACCTGTGTGTTGTCATACATGTATATGGGGTAATGATGTTCTTCTCATTCCACCGTCCTTCCCATCCACACACCCCCTTCCCCCCCCTCATTCCCCCCTGCACAATCCAAAGTTCTTTCATTCATAAATGATCTCTTAAAAAATGAGATTATTTTTTGGCGATTCTGCATTTCTCTTAGTTACAAATACCGGTACACTATGAAATAAACTATCAGCTATGTCCTGTGTGAATTCATGTAAATGTTACAGGTACTAATCTCTGATTGTGACAGTGGCTTACTTACTGGATTCATTTGGAGATGGATTTAGTTCACATGTTTCAAAGAAAACTCTGGAGTCTTCCTTCAGAGTCACCATATCAGACTCTTAAGGGATGAGAGTTATCCATATATATGCTGAAGTTCTACAATCAGAGTAATTCATATGTTGCCATAGAAATATCCCAAGTTTTGTCAAATGATCACATAATTGAATAATTTTGTATAATTACCCAACATTAAAGTAATAAAATAAAATATTATCTGCAATAGATAATAAAATTTAAAAATAGATTTTATGTAAAAAATAATGACACTTGGAATGTTTATTTACTACCAAGTACTATTTTAATTAGTAGTCCATTAATGTGAATTTCTTGAGTACTCACAGCACCTACATGAGGTATTATGTTTAACCCCACTTTAAGATGAGGGGAAAAGGCACAAAGAGATTGAATAAATTGCCCAAAGTCCCACAGCTAGCCAGTAGTAGAAACAACCTTGACTTGATGCAATCTGATTCCCATAACCTCTTCTTAATGATCAGGTGAGACTATGTCTTAAATGTTTCTCATTGAAAACCTGTCTGCATAGAAAGTCATAATGATAGTGATGGGAAAATGTTCCTGACACAATGATAGATAGAAAAAAAGAGAAAAAAAGATAAAAGATTTTACAAAGCAATACAGACACAAAGCTTTTACAAATATTTGTGAAAATGTTTATAGAAAAAAAAAGACTGAAAAGGAATAAACCAGTACACTTTTTATCTGGTAATGAGTTGGCTTTGATTTGCCATGTTTGCCCTATTTTCCAAATTTCCTGTAATAAGGTAATGAATGATCATAAATCACTCTTGTAATCAGAAAACAAAGAAATTATCCAGTTCATAGAATTATTATAATAGTCATAGCTAATCAATTCCATAAAAATATGAATTAATTTAGATTTTTAATTGTATTATTTTAGGACATAGACTCTTTTAGAGCTATACAAATATATCTCTATAAAATAGTTATAGGACTTTTTATTTGAAGATTGAGTTATCCCCTTATATATAAATCCTATGTTTTTATATATGAGTAGCTCTGTGAAGAAACAAATGCCAACCACTCTTGGCGCTGAAAATAAATATGCAGAACTGGTGGTGTAACTCAGTGGTAGAGCACTTGCCTGGTATGTCTGAAGTCCTGGGTTTAATCCCCATCACCACACACACACAAATTTTTTTTAAGAAAATGAAATAAAAAAAGAAGAAATGCATTTTCTATATACTACTACAATGGTACATTTAAGACAAACGACTGGAGAAGATAAAATTTGATTATGTATACAAAGGAATAATTAAGACTCTTTGTCAATAGGTATATACTTTTATGAGAACCAAAATTTATTTTAATGTTAGAATCCAGAAAAATAAACTATACCTCCAAATTAAAGGAAAGAATAAATATTTGTTTACTCATGTTTGTAGCAGCAGTATTCACAAAAACCAAAAGATGAGAATAACCTGAATATTCATTGACGGATCAATAGATAAACAAAGTATGGTTATCCATACTATGGAGTATCTTTAAGTTTCCAAAAGGAAGAAAGTTCAGACACATGCAACTAAGTAGAAGAATTGTAGAGACAACATGCTAAGTGAAATAAGCCAATCACCAAAGAACTAATATATAATCCCACTTCAGTGAGGTACCTAGCATAGTCAAATTCATAGAGCTAGAACAGTGAGTGATAGTCGCCTGAGGCTGAGGGACAGCATGGAGACAGGAGAACATGGAGTCAGTGTGAAGGGAACAGAGTTTCTGTGGAGGAAGATAAAAAAGTTCTGGAGACAGACAGTGGTGATGGTTCACAACCATGTGAATGTACTTAATGCCATATAACTGTCCATGTAAAAATAGCTAAATAGAGAAAAGTGTGTTATGTATGATTTAGCAAACAAATATATAGATACATAAATAAGAAGACATTAATATTTTTCCATTTGTCATTGCCTTCAAGAAAGAACACATTCTGAAAATCTTAAAATGACCCATTGGTAAGGATTATACACATAAAGAGTCTTGGATAGACATCTTTTAAGAAATAGTTTTCTTGCAATTTTCTTCTAATTGGTCTTTGTTCCTAATGTTCCTTTTCCTGAACTGTTCCTCCAACTTTCATTCACGTTATGAATAAAATCCAAATTCTATCAAAGACCTTGGTAATCTTGTTCTCTGCACATATAAGGGCAGGTGACCACATCTCCCCATCTCTCTTTGTCTTTTTCTCCTTCAACTGCACAGGCCTCCTGCTATTTTTGGTACATGTGGACTTTCTAAACATCCTCAGTTCATGACTCTGGCCGCTTCCCCACCTAGACAGCCTTCTGGAGACTTCCATGTTCCTGCTCAGAAGGTCATTCTTATAGGTCCTGACCAGAACTGCGCTGCTTCTAAGATGCAGCAAACTTCCAGCCCATTACCCATCTCTATTTCCCCTCAACACTTACAATCACAAAAATGCTATATGGTTTTCTACTGTGTTCTTTCCCACTTACTGGAATATCCACCCAGGAGAGAGGGCACCTTGACTATCTCATCACTATTGCATTTTCCGGGTCTCAGCACTTAGCCTGTGTCTGGTTCAAAGTAAATAATCAGTAAATCCTCACTGCCCTAATAACTTTTATATAAATATAGTCATAAGATCTTATCAGTTGTCATTTATATTAGTGGCATTAATAAAATGGGATTGGGGCTTAAAATAGTAAAGATGATCCATTTCTGAGTCAACACACTGTTGAGTAGCAGTCATGTGTTCTCTGGGGTAATATCCTGATCATGGGTAATGGAATTTCATGAAATGAACCTAGACTGTCTCCACTGAGAAAAAAATTGAATGTGGGCATTTGTATTTTCTTAAATATTTGATACTCATTGTAGCATTACATCCTCATGACACTATGGGGTAAGTTTTATTATTTTTATCATTCCCCTTTTGCAGATGTAGAAACTCAGGTACAGAGAGCAATTTACCCAAGATGAAATAAATATCCAAATTATTTTACAGTATTAGCAACCATTTCTAAGCTAATGCTTTTAAGTTTCACTGAACATGGCTTTCACTAAATATAGATAAGAATTTTATTAATTGTGGCATTTATTTTCTTGTTACTCATTACATTAAAAATGTGTGCTTGTTTAAAAAGAGACATAAAATTTTGAAAATGAAAATAACATAAAATTATCCCTGATCCTTTAAGTAGATATCACTCCTAAAAATTGTTCTTGTTTATGTTTTACATAGACAATTTAAAAGTGAAAGAAAGGAATGGAAATGATGAATTTGTAAAATTTCAGAGTAAGAAAAGTTCAGGGTAAAAAGATACTTGATTTTTCTTTTGCAAGTTAATTACTTTCTCTGATTTTACTCATCCATTCTTTTCCTTACATTGATAATCCATAATTAGGAATGGAAAGTTACTTGCTGAAAACCTTCATCTAAAAACAGATTTGGTAGGGTGTGGTGGTGCATGTCTGTAATCACAGCAGCTCAGGAGGCTGAGGCAGGAGGATCTCAAACTCAAAGCCAGCCTCAGCAACTTAGCAAGACCCTAAGCAATTCAGCAAGACCCTGTCTCAAATAAAAAATAAAAAGGGATATGAATGTGCTCAGTATTTAGGTGCCCCTGGGTTCAATCTCTGGTAGCAAAGTAAATAAATAAATAAAAATTAAATAAGTAAATAAATAACTGATTTGGCAGGCAGTAAGCCTATTATTGAATATAAGCAAATATTATTTAAGAATTATTTGAAGTTGTATTATTTTTGTTGTAATTACTAACATATTAGTTGTACAAATTAATGGGACTCACTGTGATATTTCCATCTGTGTATGCATCATGCATTGATCAACAATATCCATCCTTCTTTACCTTGCCCTTTCCCCCAGCACCCTTCCCAGACCACAGTAATCACTCTTTATTTGAAGTTTTAATCAAGCAGCATTGTATAACATTGATTTCATAAAATAAAAATTGTTTTCAATAGTTATTAATGATGGGTTCATAGTGGCTTCTAATACCTTTAGCAAAATGAAAATGGTATGATCTATTAGTGTCCACTCGGCTCCTTTGATTTAAAAGTATCTGTGATCATTGATGATATTTAGGTTTTTTTTTTTTTTCTCTCTCTCTCTCCAGGCATTTTTCTCATTGTGAAAATGAGCTATTAAGAGCTTTAACAAATAATACCAAATGGCAGGAGTCTCTTAAAACAATGTATTTACCCACATTAGTAATATGTTTTTCCCTGAACCTATAAATATATCTTAATAGTTATTCTAAATGCATATTTTAAGAACCTAAGGCAGATAACAGAGAAAATCTAATGCAAGAATGTTCCCACAGTAACAAATAATTAAGTCATATTAAATGTAGCTACTTAGAGACTGTTTTAGGATATTCTTAGGGGCTACTGTCACTGGAAAATGGGCTTCATCATAATATGTTGCAATGTCATATCATAAGCTATTATCAAAATCACTCAATGGGTCAAATTTTTTTGTAATCTACTCCAGTATATAATATGCATACCCAAATGTACTTGAAACTATACATAATTCTTTTTAAATAGATATTTAGTAGAAAACTATGGAAAATATACAAATAAGGAGCTTATAATACTTATAAAACTGAATTGGAGACCACATCTCTCTTCAAAGAATGCACAATGTAGCAGGGAGTTGGATTTACAAAAATACAATACATAGTATATATAATGCAAAAATGGCATATATTCCCCAGTAGTTGTAAAATGCTAAGGCAATTCAGGGAAAAGAATGATCATAACCAATAAGATTGAGGGATAATGGTAAAGAAACAGAAATTATGCCCTTTCTTCAACATGTTATCTTTTATTTAGATCTTGACTTATTAGTGGGTCATTATCAGGTAGAAAAGTCCCAATTTATTACATGAGTATTAATTTAGCATGTACTATGCACTTGTCCAAGGGTTAGGCAAAGTGCTGAACAAGACCAACTGGACCCCAACTCTCATGCCTTTTAGTAAAAAAGTGGATGGATTAGGCAAATTCAGATATTGACAAGTTCTATTGCTATAATAAAATAAAGTAGTATAGTGAATAAGTTGGTTGATAAAGGGAATAAAAGGACCTTTTATAAGATAGGGATTTTCTGGAAACTTGGTATTTAATAAATATTAAAATCTAGTATCCAGGTGTAATGGCACACACCTGTAATCTCAGCAGCTCAGGAAGCTGAGGCAGGAGGATCACAAGTTCAAAGCCAGCCTCAGCAACTTAATAAGTCTCTAAGCAACTCAGCAAGACCCTGTGTATAAACTAAATGAAGTATTTTAAAAGGACTGGGGATGTGACTCAGTGGTTAAGCGCCCCTGGGTTCAGTCCCCAGTACCCAAAACAAAACAAAAATCTAGTCTCAAGTATCCAGGAAATACAGCAGTCAAGAAGGAGAAAACAGCAAGTTCAAACATCCTGATTGAAGCAATATTGGTCCCAAGTTCAAGAAACAAAAAGACCACTGTAGCTAGAGCCAGACAGAGGTAGAGCAGTATGAGGTTGGAGAGAAGCAGACAGAGAGTAGATAGTGAAGGATCAGTAAGAAGAAATATTTAGGTGGAAAGAATAGCAAGAGCCAAGAAAGAATTCATAACACAGAGAACACAATGGATGAACATTGTGTGCATTGAGATCAGCCTGGTTTCAAGATCTAGTTCTGCTTTCTAGTTGTTTAGCACTGATCAAGTTACCTATTTCTTTAAGCCTCAACTTCCTCATCTTTATACAAAAATAATGATGATGCCTACCTTAACATTTCTGATGATTACTCAGTGGTATAATGCATGTGAGGACTTAGTATAAGTGTCTAACACATAGGAATAGAGCATTTTAGAGCATTTTGGGGAACAGAATTCAGTCCAGTTTGACTGTTACATATGGAGAATAATACAAGATGAGTATATAAATAAAACTAAGACCAGAGTGGCAGAATGTGAACTATTCTGTAAGAAGGAAAGAATCATTGATATTTTGGAGTAGGAAAGTAATGTATCAGCATAGGCTTTGGGGAGATTAATATAGTAATTATTTATATAATATTTTTATATTAGAGATAGGAAAATAAGCTATTTAATTTGTTCTACAACAGAAACCAAATAGAGGATATAGACTGCAGGCATCATACAGGTCAGATTGGCAGGACTTTGTGACAAAGTAAATGAGTACAAGCTTCAAAGCTATAGCTTGAAAGAATAACTGAAATACAGATGGTAGAGAAGGAACCAGATTGAGTCAGAAGATGACTCAGCTGTGAACATGCTCATCTGAATTTCCAACGATACCCAGCAAGCAGTGGAAAATGCAAAACTAGAATAAGGGGGAAATACCGGTTGGAAATGTAGGTTGACTTATCATCAACATTCAGGTTCCAACTGAAGCCCTGACTGTCAGTGAGATTCCCAGAGAGAATGGAGATAAAAGAGGACAAGCCCTGAGGTCCATGCATATTCCATTAACACAACCACAAGAATAAGTCTGTGAATGCCCTAGGGAAAGGTGTGAGCCATGTGGTCACAAGAAAGTCACAACACAGAACAGATTACACCTGTCAATTGCTGGAGATAAATGATAGCTAAACAATGAATTCGAACACTTTAACCCATAAATGTGGCTGACAGGATGCCAAATTATTTAAAAATTGTTGATAGCTTTTCTCTCATAATGGAATGATACAAAAATTCTTGAGCTCTTTTTCCAGTATCTTTTTAATTAATTTAGACATTCCTTTTTAAAATGTTCCATTTCTTAAGCTTAGAATAACTTCCTAAGGAAGTTGTGAAATATTCAAACCCAGAATAGCTACCTAGAAAATAGGTCCTGCCAAACAGTATGAAAAAATACTTTGACATAATGGCTAGAGGTGATAAAATTATTTTCTTTATAAATGAGTCTGGTCCTGTGGCAGTATTAGGAATGCATATTAAATGAGGTTCTATTATAAAATCTTGTTTTTTCTACTGCTATACTTGATCAAAATTAACTCACTGATCAAAGATTATCAAATTTAACTCAAAAAGAATAAACATGAATAGTATAATAAACCAGAATGCAATTTTATTTTTTTATTGAAGAATTCTAGGGCCAGAGAGTGCGTGAATTAATCATAACAAAATTCAAGTAATAACATGTTATTTTATTTTGAGTATAATAGAGAAAATATGAAATGGTTATCCATTATTCCTGATAATTACAAAATATGATCAACAGCATGAATATATACAGTCCAAGAACATAGAAAATCTCAGCTATTAATGAAAAAGAGTACTAAAGTATTTTAAAAGTACTAGCAAAATAATTCCAGTGATACATTAAAAGTTTGAGAACGTAAGTTTGTTTCAGAAATGAAAACATGTTGATTAAATCAATGATTTGGTTAAAAAAAATTAATATTCACATTAAAAGTATTACTATTACAATCAAAACATGGCATGCTTATTTTTCTATTTTTCTGAAATAAGAAAAAAAATCATTCTTTCCAGAGCATGTTTATTTATATAGTTATCTGAAGGCATATCTAATATGAACTTTTTTTAAAGATTTCTCATACAGACTTTTTTTATTGGCACAGCACAATGATACAGACCAGTGTATTTCACTGTGTCATAGTCACATTGTATGAGACACAAATTGATCTCTTTCACTCCCCAAGGTCCCGCCTTATCCTTCTTCCTCCCCCACTTCTCCCTTCCTCTATGCTGATGGTCACCTTTCTACTTTCATGGCATCCCTTTTTTCCCACATTTTTTCACTCTATCTTCCACTTGTGAGGCAAACCATAGAATACATTTCTCTCTGAGTTCAATTTATTTCACTCAAAAGCCTGGTCTCTGGTTCCATCCATTTTCTTGCAAATAACATAATTTTTTATGGCTCCATAAAACTTCAATGTAGATATACCACATTTTATCCATTCACCTGTTGATGGACAGACACCTAGACTGGTTCCATAACTTGGCTATTATGACTTCTGGAGTGATAAACATGGGTATGCATGTATTTCTAAAGTATGCAGACTTTAATACTTTTGAATAAATACCAAGGAGTGGTATAGCTGGATAGTATGGTTGTTCTATTTTTTTAGCTATAAGAACTTACATAGAATATAAATACCTGGAAAATAGTAACTTGATTATATATCACTGATGACTACTTATAAAATAGAAAAAAAATGTATTTAGTTATTAAGAAAAATGCTAAAACATACCCCGAAACAATCTTAACCAATTTGTGGAAACTATATCTAGAAAACTGTAAACCTTTATTTTTTAAAAAATTAAATAAATTGAAGTACTTAGGTGGGTAATGGATAGATACAAATATTGAAAACATGAATTATAAATTTGAAGATTTAATGTGATCTTAAGCAATATGTAATTAGAATACTTTTGAGAACTTAGCATGATTCTAAAGTTCATCTAGGATAATAAAAGTAGACAAAGAGTCAGGCACTGTGTCACACACCTATAATCCCAGTGACTTAGGAGTCTGAGGCAGGAAGATCTCAAGTTCAAAGCCAGTTGGCAATTTAGCAAGACCCTGAGCAACTCAGCAAGACCCTAGCACTAAATAAAAAATAAAACAGCCTGGGGATGTGGCTCAGTGGTTAGGCACCCCTGGTTTCAATCCCTAGTATCAAAAATTTTTTAAAAATAAAAATAAAAATAAAAATAGAAGGAGAACTGCAATTAAAGGCCCTTACTTTTTTAACATAAGAAAAAAATAATGATTTCTTAAAAGAGCAAAAATAAAGATATGCACCAAGCCTAGAACAATACTTACCTCTTGAGGGGAATTTAAAAGTGTTGATGGAAAAGAGATACTTTTATTTCTTTCTATTTTTTTTTCTTTTTTTTTAGTGGCAATAATTTTTAAGTGTATTTTTCAAATTTAAAAAAGTTATTCAGGGAATTAAAAATTAAAATCTGGTGAAAAAAACATTTACAGCCAATATAACAAATGTTTAACACTGCTAATATATAAAGATATATTTTATACCAAGAATAGTGCTAAATTTATTCCAATGGACAATTTCATAAATATTATCAGGTAGTTGACAAAAGAAATAAGAAATTAAGTGTCCAATGTCAGTAATAACAATATAAATGTAAAAGGACAGTACCATTTTCATCTCTGCAATTTTGTTGTTTAAAATATTAATAACAGTACTAACGACTGATAATGCTACAGTGATAGAGGCCCTGGCATGTCCTTCTGACAGGAATGTCAATGGATAAATGGAAATCTATGAATGTGAGATCAGAATGCATGTTCATTTTCCATTTCATAATTTGTGGATTTTTTTAAAATGCAGTATTACGTATTACATTGATAATCAGAAAAACAAAAGACCTTAAATCAAGAAAGATGTTTTATGTAAATTTAGCAAGCTGATTCTTTAAATACAGTATTCCTTAAAAACATCACTTTTCTTAATTTACTTTAGTATCAAACATTGTTACAGTTTCAATTCCTCTCCCCAGTAAGTAAATTCATAACATTTAATAGTTGAAATACAATCTCTTGTCATATAGATGCTAGGTGGCAGGTATAACAATAAGAATGTTAGAAATAGTTCCAATAGTTCAATACTAAAAATTACCATATGCTAGATACTGTGTTAAACTCTTCAGAGGCATTACCATATTTGATCATCAAACACGATGGGATCGATATTACTGTTTTTACCATTTTACAAATAAAAACCTACAGCCAGTGAAATTGAGTAAATGTCCAGGATGGTGCTGGGACTCAGAGGCAGGATAGCAAGTCTTTATACCTGGCTCCATATTTGCTTGTCATCTTCCCCCAGAGGTTATGTACCTTGCCTGAACTAAAGTTTTCTCAAACTCGGCTAAAGATTTAAAGTAATAACACTTGGAAATGTTGTAAAATCCAAATACTGTCATAGAGGTATAAGTGCTCTGAACAGAAAATTCTGTAAATTTAAGATATCATAGAAACCTGGAGATTAAGTATTGAGATAAAGATTCCTCTCTAGAAAGCATCTTTTCTAATTTAAGCTCTTGTCTTTGCCCTACTTCTTTAAAACCTCTATGAAACTTTGTAAGATTCTTTCTTGATCTTTACTGGGTCCAGTATTGAAGCTTTGTACACCTATTGTTTCTAGTTAGTGACCAATTAATGACCTCATTGGAGGTGAATTACAACCACAAAATCTGTCTTCCTGTATAAGGCTTCACATGCCACAAATAATAACGAATCTATAGAAAATTTTACAATACATTAATAATCCCAAAGAATTCCAGGTGAGATGTGAGAGAAATGAAATTGACCATCTATGATTAAACATGTAGTGAACAAAACACAAACAAGTATTTTCTTGCACCTTAAATAAATTTTGACTGATTTATGTTCCATTGGTAATACTTCACCCTAATTTCAGACGGATAAGATGTTTTTCCTGTTAACTTCCACTCCATTTCACAAGAGAAGTAATACAGAGAAGTAGCCAAAATTTTTAAACTCTTTCTTTGTTTTCTCATGTATGAACAGAGATGGAAAGAAGAGCCTGCCATGAATCCTATACAAAAAGTAACTAGAGATGTAGGTCAATTTTTCCCAATAGGAAAAAAAGAAAAGAAAAATGAGTTAACCTCTACTGTTTTCTCTTGAGTTTTCACTGTGATGAGCCACAGGAAGGAATAAAAAAATAAACTTAAGTGGAAAGGCGTTTTCTTTTTCCAGTTCCTTAGCAACCAATGAATAGGAACTTGGGAAATCTTTTTTCCCCTAAAATAATGATTATATGGGGTAAATCTTACATTTTGAGGAAGAATTGGAGAATCTAATCTGTTTAAGTCAAGGGAAACACAAGAAATCTAGTAAATGTATTCTTGTAGGTTCATGAATGGCATAGTTACATTTTCATGCTTAAATTGATTTTTGATATCACAAATTTATATCTCAGCTACATTCTTGGTTAATAAAAAGGATTTTTACTTTTATAAACCTCAGTACTTCATCTAACAGTTTCAGTTTGATCAACACATTTTGTAAAATTTATCAGCTAATCAAGGCAACACTTTACTGAAACACATATAGGCCTAAAAATAAAGCATAAATAGAATTGCCCAGAAAAAAATGTACATATTATTGGTTCTTAGAAAGTTAATAAAAAAGATTAACATGTGTTGAACTCATCAAGTACTATATGGCATTTCTTGGTTATGTATTAATTCTTTGAATGTTCACAAAATTTGTAATTTAAGCACCATTATTTCATAATCAAATACTTAAATGGGTTACCCAAGAACAGGCAACAATGAATTGATGAAGCTGGACTATGCACACATTGATCTAACTCTATAAGCAATGTTCCTCCTCTCTCATCTCTCCTGTGAATAACTTTATTTATTTTTCAAAATATTCACTGTATAAAAAGTGGTAATGAAAAATAAAGAACTTTCTGAATCCAAATCCTCCTCACTTACAATATAAAAAATACAAGCTGCACTGCAGAGAAAAATCCTTATATATCACATGATCTAGGATATTATTTCTAACAAAGTTTGGGGGCTGGAGATGGTGGAAGGAAGAAGAGAATCCCCTTAGCAGAACATATGAGGATCAAAGAGGGTTGTAGTATACCATGCTCAGCCCTCCTCCCAACTCCAGAACATCTCCCCCATCTCTCTTGTTTCTTAGAAGCCTTTTCAAATACTCTTTCCAAAACACCCTTCCTACGTTCACTCCAGTTAGGTGATAAATTTATCCTGTAAGTCTTTGCCCACATGTGACTTCCCCCAGGAAGGCTCCCTGGCCTATGCTTCCTGGTTAGGTGCCCTTCCTCTTCTTGCTCATAAGCACCCTGCGGGTCCTTCCCAACACAGTTCTTAATACACATGCACAGTGTATTATAATTCTCAATTCATATGACAGTATTATAATTCTCAATTCATATGATAGGTTATCAGAATCTTCCGAGCAAGGATAATGAGTTTTTCATTCATCTTAATGTAATGATAAATTGTAATAAACATAATAAATGGTAAGTTGTAAAAATAGAAGACTATTCTTGCCACAGAAGCAGGACTCAAAAAAAGTTGAAAGGCAAATATATTTCAAAGTATCTCACAGTTTACAATGCATCAGCTCTTGTGTTATTTCATTTAATTTTCATGGTAAGCCTCTATAATAAGTATAATGTTCTCATTTTCAAATAATAAGAAACTCAAGACACAGAAGTGTTAAGAAACTTGACCAAGGTCACAAATGCTGCAACAAAAATAACTGAGATTCAGAGTCATGTATTTGAACTCTGTGTCCAGTACTGTCTCCCTCACAAACTCCCATGAGGAATTTGTTTCCTGGCAAAGTACAAATTTACCAAATTTCATGCTCTAAAAAATTTTACTACACTGAAGTGGTTGCATTCCACTCAAATGTTTTAGCTCTGCATTTCAAGTTAACTATTTATTGCAGAGCAGAGTGGTAGTAAATAATAGATAGAGTCTTTGCCCTTCAGAGAATTTAAAGTTCAGTAGCAAGGACCAAAAAAAAAAATAAAAAATAAAAATAAAAGTAACTTTAACTCAAGGCAGAAAAGGCATGCTATAAAATCATCAATAATTGAACAAATATGTATTAAATAACTAATTATATGTGCCAAATGTTGCAGCGTGCTAAGTAGATGAGGATTCAAAAAATGGGGATTTTGCCAGGTGCAGTGATGCATGCCTGTAATTTCAGTGATTCAAGAGGCTGAGGCAGGAGGATCCCAAGTCTGAGGCCAATCTCAGCAACTTAGTGAGACCCTGTCTCAAATTAGAAAGGGCTGGTGATGTGTGGCTCAGTAATGGAGCATCCTTGGGTTCCATCCACAAAACATAAAAATGAAGAATAAAAAGTAGGGATTGTGAGCTCCCCTCCTCCATTAAAAAAGAGAGAGAGAAGTCATCCAGGGATTGATGAAGAGTAAACTCATAAAAGTGATAGGATCTGAGAGAAGACTTGAAGAGTTGGCTAGTTTTTGAAAGATAGTGGTCATTCTAGGGAAATAATGAGACATTTAACAAAAGTGACAATGCAGTGTTTTGGAGAGAGCCAGTTTAATTAGAGTGGTAAGTGAGGTGGTGAATAAGAATAAAATGTTTAAACCCTAAATGACAGTCTAGGGAATTCATTTATCATTTGATAAGCAGTGGGGAGTCATTTAGAGTTTTGAGCAGGAAAATGACATCATTACAACGAGATTTGTAAAGATTGACCTACCAGGTGAATGAATGCAGGATTCCCTGAGAAACTGAAAGCAGGGATACTAGTCAGCTTTTCAAAGGTAAGTATGATAAAGTAGCATCATTTAACCACACCATTATATTACAGAAAATATTTAGGTGATCTCAAATAAACACATTTGTTTCATTTACTCCCTAAAATAGATGAAACCATTTTAAGAGAGTCCTCACTGATGAGTTTTTGTACTAAACAAAATGCCTATTAGGATGAGAGATTGCAACTCAGTACAGCTAAATTAGATTTGTTATTCCTTGGAACTAAAGTCCCTTTGGTAGCTGTGGAGAACTTCTATTGCAGATTAAAAAAGAAGAAGAAGAAGAACAAGAAACACACAGCAATTTTTCATAGTTATTACAGGTGACATCTAAACTGGCAGAGTGCAGACAAAGGAAAGGCATATAAATTAGACAAATAAAAGCGTTTCTTTAGACTCCTCCACAAACCCAACAGAAGTATATAAAAAGACAATGAACTTATCCAGGGTCACTGCTGCTGAATTAGCAAGCTCAAGTCAATTCCAAACTGTGTACTTAGAAAAGTCACTTTTGAGTGCTGTTTCCAAAGAAGCCATTTTTAGAACATTTGTGCATTCAACCACTGAGTCACATCCCCAGTCCTATTTTGTATTTTATTTAGAGACAGGGTCTCACCTAGTTGCTTAGCACCTCACTTTTGCTAAGGCTAGCTTTGAACTCGCAATCCTCCTGCCTCAGCCTCCTAAACCGCTGCAATTACAGGCATGTGTCACTGTGCCCAGCTTACTGTGTATATTTTATTGGTGTCAGTACTAAATATATTATAACAATTGACATCCCTAAATACCTTAGAAGATCAACTTCAATAATATGACTTGATATTTTCATCAAGTAGGGAGATTCTTACCTTCGAGCTGACCCTTGAACGTGCCACTTATAGACAGTGAATAAATTATTTTCCAATGATACATATTTCCTACTGAAGAGATATGGTTTTAGAACTATATTGTATTAGTTAACCAGAAACACTCTCTGGGTTATAAATTCCATGGGATGATATCTGAAAGAAAAATTTTATTATCAATCTTTTGGGAGGTACATACTGAACTTTAGCATATTAAAGTCTGATATGTCCTGCCTAAAAATAAAACCTATTTAACTTTATTTAACCCAGTGTTTTTCAAACTTCTTTGGTCATGGAATCTATTTTCTTTCAATATGTATTCATATTCCATTCTGACTTTAGGAAATACTGAGAGCACGGAGGGAACCTTACCTACCAAGGAAATGTGAAATTTTAATAAAAGTTCTACACATCTCTAACTCCAGATCTCAAAAATCTGCCATAGATCCCTGATCCCAGTCCACCTAATGAATGCTCAAATTAAATATGGATATTTGTGAGATTTCTATATTCCTATCTAGTTCAACTTCAAAAATATAGAAAATCATCTTTAGTCTTCCCATTTCTGCTGCCTCCATCCATCAATGCTTTCTGTCTTCTGAATCCATGGCAAGAAGCATGACATGTGCTGGAGACAAATGGTGAGCAGACCCCATGGTCCTTGCTTTCCCTAAACAGGCAGTGTAAGAAGAAGAAAAAAGACAAGTAAGAAGCCTGAAGTGTCTTCACTAAGGAAAATACCATGCACTCTGGGAATTGCCTTAGTGGATTAAAGGTAGTTCTGGGAATAAACTAAAATCTGAAGTATGAGGAGGTGAGAGGTAAGGAAGGGTTTTCAACAAGACCTTTGTATGGGAGAGCACAACTTTGAGGAAAAAGTATAGTGATTCCCTCCAAGTAAACATCCTTTCCTTACTGTTGGATTTCCCTTCTCTGGAAGCTTAGAAGAAACACCATGCAAACCTTGGTGCCTATAGGCTAATCTGGAAGTGGGTGAAGGTGATGCCATGCCTCTTAAGAAGTTGACAGTTGCTCCTTGATACACTGATGCTCAACCCTCCTCCCACCCCCAGTCCCTCTCATGTAGGTCTAGTTGGGTCACAACTCCTCCTTCAGTGTTTCTCCTTTAAGTTTTATCCAACTCTGGAGATGTCCCTTCCTGCAGCATTTGACTCTGTGTCATCACTGCTGCCAAACCTAAGACCCAAAACACCTCTTGATTGAAACAGACTATAGCTCTTTGAAGTACATTCACAAAATACGGACTGTGTTAGGATATTGTGGGCCAGACCTATGTGGAGCTGATTTCCTCTCATCAAAATATTAATTTGAGGAGAAGGTCCAATAGATGGTAAAATCAATAGGTATGCCATGTACAGGCAAAATTAAAGCGTTTCTACTAACGAAAATATCTGCATTATTTGTACAAACGCAAAAACCTCAAATTGGCAACATTATAGTGAAATGGAAATTAAAATGTTAAAAACAGCAAAACTGGAATGTTTTCTTATGTGCAACAGTTCTACATTTTTAAAAGGAAGAGCTGCTGAATGGTGTGGGTCATTTATCACCCTGACCAGACTTCTCTCACTCTTTTTAAAGTTGAAAACGGTGCAATTATTCTGTTATGCCTCATAAAATAGTAAATTATCTCCAATTACTATAAATTCATAGAAGCACTAAAATGCATATGTAGAACAAAATGCTCCCCATGGTCATCTTGAAATTTATTACAATATCATAATACTGTAACTCTGAAAGGAATTTCAAAAACACATCTAACTCATTTTCCTTGCCTTTGAGCAGGACTGAATTGCAAATGATTCCAGAAAAATAACCAAAGAGAAGTTTCAGTAATTATTCTTGTTAGCTACATGGTTCAGTTACACTTATATAGTGATAAATATTCTTTCCATATAGTAAGTACATTTTTTATATGGTTTTGTATGTTCATATTCAGTTAAATTCACAAAAATTCAGTCTATCACCTCAACACAAGTCAATGATCTCTGGACAATAAATGAATAAATAAATCTGTCATCAACTTCACCTGATGAACTTTTGAAAATCCTTCCATTTTTTATCTTGGTATTTCTATTTTCATCTAAGAGACAGTACTGCCTAGACAAATTTTTAATGACCTTAGCAAAAATATCAAAAAGGTGTTCTAAGAGCCATAGGGGAATCTAACCTCTGCCCCAAAACATTTTTAGTCCCATAGAAACCATAAAAAAGCACAGCTTCCTCTACTACTGCTATTGAATATTAGTAATTTTTAAAATAGCAATTACAGTTTTTTGTCAGAAATCTAAGAGCTGCCATATACCCTCTGTGAAGTTTTAACACTTTTTTTATTATTTTATTGTGCAGTTCACCAGCTAAGCTTCCTTCCAGAGCATGGCCTTCCAAAATTTAATGTTACCTTAAATGTTTCTAGAACAATTCTGAGTTATCACTCCATTAATCAAATATTTATAAAGTTACTATAAAAATTTCTCTCTACCCTATATTCTGAAAACTACAAGGGTAAAGCGACTAATACCTAAAGAAATGAACAACAGAGCATACATCCTTTGAAATTAGATCTCTGTTAGATACATCTGTCACTGATGAGCTTATGTCATTGAAAACATCATTTATCTTCTCTAAATTTCAGGCTCCTTGTCATTAAAATGAGAACAATCATACCTCTTCATTGGTCAGAGTAAGGATCAAGTGAGACAAAGAGTGAAAAACAATGGACAACCAAACAAATTAGCCCGCAGTCCATGTTTATAGTCACCTCTGCTAACATTCTTGAAGTTCATAGTATTACCAGTCTATTGGGAGTGCCCAAGGGTGGTGATTCAAAGAGCCAGTCAAGGAGGTTAGGATTCTTATTAGTGTTCACATTAAGAGATGACCAGGTTTTACACTGGCAGGAATGTGCTATTTTAAAAAAGACAAAGTATTTCCTGCATGGTGTGAGGTACTCATGTATGATTCACACAAAAACTCTAGTACAGCAAAACCCTCTTACTCATATCCCACTATATAGATGGGAAGTTCACAACTTACGGCATTAATATCACATGCCCAATATGATTAAACTAGGATTCCAACCAGCTTTCAAGTCCAAAATCAATGCTTTATCAGTACTTCATCCCATATTTTTTTCCCAAGCAGTCAATTACTTAGTCACTGCCTGTTGGAATCCCCATTGTATAGAATTATTGGCTATATTCTATCTCTTTCAAATAAAACATGAACACAGGAGGTTAAGGAGAATTTCTTACTCATCGTTATTATTGTAAGGCCTGCCCCAAATCTGAGTTGCACCTCTGAAGTACGGATGGAGATGCTGTTCTTTTCCCACTCCAGAGAGTGAGGCAGCCTGGGGTCTATCTAGGCTCCTGTGCAATCCACAAGCAACTCTGCATATGGAGAAGGGCCCCACGTGGGGAGTGGTGGATAATGAAGACTAAAGAGGAAACTGGGGTACGAAATGTTAAAGCATCTTTGTCCTGGACTCAGGATAAACTCTTGAGCTTAGGAATTTCTTCTTAAAAGTCCTGTTATGGGAGAGATTAGTCTACCAGTAATATAAAGGATAAATTAGAAATGGAGGCCCCAGTAAAATCATTCATGGGCTAATTAAATTCCCTCTTTACTCAATTTTACTACAATTACAATATAATAGATCTGTTTACATTGTTGATGCCCTGATATGTGTTGAGAAATGCAATATTCTTGAGTGGGTTTTCCCTTTGCATTTCTCTGCTTTAATATAATGCAGTCATTATCTGTGTGGGCCCACAGTGCTCCGTGCTAAATTCACCAACTGCTGTTCTGCACATTCCCTCAGCCAATTTATTTCAATTTCAGAAGGAGCAACCAACTCCACAGTGGATGACTACTGACTGCAGTTCCACACCATCACTCTTGGAGAGTAAACTCGAATCAAGCAAAAAGCTTCCACATGTGAGCCTGGATGTGATCAGTCCCCTGTTGGCAGCATTGCCTTTGGGGCTGGTAGACCCCAGCTTCTGCACATGGGCTACAAATCTACCAGCTCTTCTGCCTCTGTCATAGGCCCGGTTTTACACATGTACCATAGAAGGTTTAAGGGGAAAGATAGGTTTCACAGAGATTTTCAAACCAGGCATTACACTTGTCAGAGCTAGGTCTTATTTATGGCATAGTTGGTATTGGCTAGTAATCATAAGTGCTGATATTTACTTTTGGATGAAATTGTTTAAGTCTTAGGGTAACAGTATAAAACTCATAATTTTCAGAGTTAGGGGGTTAGAGTCTAAATGTTCAGAAATTTTCTACAAATGGCTATCATCAACTTAAAAATAACTGTATTTACCAAATAAATTTTGACTGATGTGGACACATGGGTTATAAAATCTATAGCACAGAGCTAGTAGAGGCCCCCTTCATTCCACCTAACCTCCCTGTTCATGTCTCTCATTTTCTCTATGCACTGATTCCATCAAATCATTTGATCTCTGTAGGTGTGATCGAGCCTGCTATTTGACAGAACCCTTTTATTCTTGACCTACATTATCACTTACCTCATTACCTTATTACTTATGAATAGCATATTTGAACAAGTCATTTGTGGTTCAACATATGTGTTTATGATTATTGTTTATGCATTGCCATACTCCAGCTAAGACTAGGACTTGAATATAGAAGCTAAGATTTCTAGAAATGTATGTACAATAGTCTACCAAGGAGTTTTTCAAAATTTGGATTGTACATGAGCATAAGTTTAAGCATTTTTAAAGTGTAATATTAGAAAAGGTTTTTCATGTAATTTGAATAGACAAGTCATTCTCACAAGTTTTTGTGCAATTTTAATGTGTTAGTATTGGTGTAAAAACTAATGGTACACTGTCTTTCTGCTCCTGTTTAAAATGATGGTGGCAATTTTACATTTCTACCATATAACCAAGGAAACACCCCTAGTAGTATTTAGTGAACCACAATGTTGAGACAAACATCATGTATGTGTTATCTTATCTAAGTTCTAGAACACAGAAAATGAAGAGGTTATTATCCATGTTTCAGAGGTATTAAGTCGTTTATCAAATGTTCCTTGCTGGCTCTTTAAATGCTGTGCTCCATAGGTCCCTGAGCACTTTGTTTTTTTATGGTACGGAATTTACTTGGGTGATCTCATTTACTTAATTCTACAACTGTTCAACTTCCTAGATACTTACTTGTCTTGTATCTACTTTTGAATTCCCTGTCTCTACTTGTTTTCCCATATTCTTCAAAGGTCACTTGTTCCATCCAGCTAAGATAGAAGGCTGGTCATTGTCTTTTACTCCATTCCCCTAATATCTTCCTCTAATTTTACTTCCTCAACATTGTCCAAGTGCAACTAGGAAATCGATGCTGTCCCTCCACCCTCTCTATCCTTTCCTTTATGTGTCTATTATCACCTCCTGCCTAGACTTCTAATGGTTTCTCCAACTTTCAGTCTTACCCTCCTCAATTCAGACCTCCACACTTCTACAAGAGAAGTCTATATAAATCATGTGAATATGCCATTCCCCGTTTTAAAAACTTTTCCATTTTCTGTAGAAACAGAAAACAGGCCCTCTTTGATCTGGTTCATGTCTTGTTCTATAAAACTTCATTCCTCTTCAATCTTTGACTGCTACTTTATTCTCCAGAAACACCAATTCCTTCCATTTTTCTTATGTAACAGGATTTTTTTTTTGTTAGTAGTCATATTATTTCTTAGTAGAAAGGCCTTTTTACTTACACTCTCCCTTTTTCTAGCTGATTCTTCACCCTTTAAGAGTCAGTAAATATCACTACCAGAAATCCTTCTCTGACTCAATCTTACAAAAATTTATTAAGGGTCATGTTTGGGTAGTTGTTAGTTAAGTCTCTAAAGAGTTGACTTGACATCATTGGTGTTAGAGCTTAGTGAGCAAAAATGTACATGTACAAATGAATTTGAGAAACCAAGGACTCAAACAAAGAGAAACACTTCAAATCATTTTGGAAGATTCCTTTACTTCCTAAATTAATTCATAAGTTGTTTTTTTTTTTTTTTTCTTTCCCCTAAGCTAACATACTTAAATAGCTTTATTCTTCCCTTGAGTAAAGACGAAAGCTAATTAGGCATCCTCCAAGGCACAGATGGGAAAAATATCATCTCCCTTCTTTTTTTAATCCCAAATATAGCCAGATGTAGTGAAGACCCCAGCTGCCTCTTAAAGATTTGCCGTGGAGCAACAGGATCCAAGAGACTAGGCCAGCCAATGGAGCTTAACGTTTGCATTCAAAGGCCTCCCCAGAAGCAATGAATTTAGATCCCCAACTCCCTACCCATCCTACTGCTTATGGGAAATAGCTCCACTCAAAGAAATGGGCCTGTGCTTAGGGAAAAAAAAAAACATTTACCCAAGTCAGAACATCCTTCTGTGGTGATGGGAACCCAGTCAATTCAAGAGAATTGTAATTGTAAAAATATTAATTGCAAAATTTAAGCGGAAGAGTATCTTAAAGCAGCTTCACAGATCCCATGTTGCTTGAATTTCTATTTAGCAGTCTGTATTTCAGGCAATATATAAGTTATTAAAAATAGCACTTGATCAGTAAAATTACACTTGCATCACACATGCTTATACACATTGTCTTCCAAGACATTCTTCTGTTTGTTTTCCCACACATATCTGCTGAGTAAAATATAAGTATCAAAAAAGGCATCTATGTGAAAAAAAAAATGTATACTTATCAAAAAGTTATGTGATGTTTTTGTGGTTAAATTCTAAGAAAATTTTCTTAAATTTTTTAGTCTTATGGCTGGGAGGTAGGAGGGACATCTTATCCAAATCCTTCACTTTTGCAGCTTAAATACAATACATATAGCAGCTCAGTTGCTCTCAAGATGGCAGGGCCAAGGTTAACTTCAAACTCCAATTTCTCTGACCTTAGTGGAAGTTCCTCTGTACTCTGAAAACTCCTCCTTTCTTCAAATAGTAATGATTCAGGAAAGAAGTGATTCAGTGTCAGTGAATGTTTCAAATCATCATAAATCATCTGTGTGTTACCTCTGTCCTTAATAGAATTGTGTGGCCTTGGTCCAGAATATCACATTGTTTCATATAGATCTCCAGTGTAGGGATCTTTTCCTTGAAATTACTCTTAGCCGATCTTCTACTTTCCTTCTTCTCTGGCCTACCCATTCCCAGTCATGGACATCCATTGTCCACATCCACACCTCAGATTGCCCTTCCCAACTCCCAGAATGTGGATATTGAGCTCAGTTACCAAGACACGCACCTCGAGCCACCTCTTTCCCACACATTCCTGGACTTGGCACTTGAATGTTTCTGTCTGCAGTTGCAGACAGCCTTCTAGGCTAATTAAGAGTGATGGTTTTCATTGTCTTTTGGGTTTCTCCAACAAGCAATTTTGAATAAAATGTACAGAAAGCTCTCAGTGGCATCAAATGCAATCAAAAAGAAAGGAAGACTGCTAATCTACGCTGCTTGCCTCTTGCCTCCAGCAGGCCTCTGTAATGAAGTATGTGACTTGCATGTTTATCCTGTTTCCACTCAGGGCCTGTTATCTACAGTCATCCTCTAACCCCACTATAACAACAACACATGGCCTCTGAGCCGGTCCCTGGCTTCTGAATGCCCTCTTGTCAGTCGGCCTTTAACAAGCAATGAGTCTGACAAACTGGTGTGTTCAGTCACCTGAGGTGTTACTGAAAAGGGAATAAGAGATCTTTAAAAAGCAAACTGAAGTCATTGTAGTATTGTTAATACCCCAAGGACAAACTTCTATGCAGAAGTCATACTCTAACATGTGAATAGCATGTAACATAATAGATTTAATTTAAGTCAACTAATCTTCATTGAGTTTCTAATACGTTATAGCCAGATACATATTAAAAAGGAAAAGACCTTCTCCCCAGTAAAGGGGAACTAAAAAAATGTACGCTTAACCACATGTTCATGGAAATGTTTGCCCCTTATTTTTGCTTTTAGCACTTTCTGAAGTAGATGTCTTCTGTCTGTCATATTTTCTGGAAAGATTTATGCAATCCTTCGAATTATAAATCTATTATACTCTCACAAGCATATTCTCATTTCCGCAAACTCATCATCACTCATAAATTTAGATATAAAAGACTGTAAAAAGACATGAAATTCCTTTGAAAGAAGGTCAGTACATTCATAACCCAAATAAACGTATGAACTTTTAATTAGTTGTTGAAAGTTTCCAGTCATTTGAGCTCTTAGTGAACTTGAATATATCTAATTCAGATTCTAAATGTGATTAGCAAAACAAATCTTTCCAGTCATATATAAGGTCCATTCATTTTGTTACCCATAAATTGAGTCTGATAAGTTTGAGGGTGAAACATTTAAAGCGTAATGATATTTCAGGTGATGCTTTGTGTCCATCAAGTTCTCGGTAAATGATAAAATCTCAGCTTTCTTAAGAAAGATGTTTTTTTATCTTCTCTGTATTGCCTAAGCTTCCAAGTTATAATTCTATTAATATGACTTGCTCTATTGTTTCTAATAAATGATGTCACCTCCTAACATGATTATTAACATCCATCATTTTAACAGATAGTTGCACTGAAAATGAAGAATTATGATGAGAGGAGATTCCAGTTTTATAAGGGAATGTTTTACCCTCCCTTATAGAGACAAGTTCTGTTGCCACCCACAGAGACAGGCATGCTGAATTTAGTTATGATAAAAAAATGGAATATCTTTTAAATTTTTCCTGCTACTTTGCCTCTCAAAAGCTAGTGAATTCCTAGGCAAAACCTCCTTAAGGTCACAGCTATCTAATGTGTCATGTGTTGGTGACCTCAAGAGTGCAGGTCTCATTCATGGGTCCAGTCCTTCAGGCCACCCCACTGCTTCTAGGGTACTCTATCTACAAGTAGCGTTTGTGCACTTGTGTATGTGCAGACACTAGTAATAGAATACAGAAAAGGATAAAGGACTCCTCAGAAAATTAGAAGAACTTCCGGGCATGGTGGCACATGCTGTCATCCCAGTAGCACAGGAAGCTGAGGCAGAAGGATCACAAGTGCAAAACCAGCCACAGCAACTTAACAAGATCCTGTCTGAAAACAAAAAGTAAAATGGGCTAGGGATGTGGCTCATTTGTTAAGCGCCCCTGGTTCAATCCTGGGTACCCCAAAACAAAACAACACTAGGAAGAACTGATTCTGAGATTCCTTAGCTATCACTGCAGAAATCAGGGAAAGGAATTCTAGAGGAAACAAAATAGGCAACTATTTAAAAAATTATAACATCTAATATTCCTTTCATTGGGTCCTATAGGCACTGACATCACCTTCTTTCTATAGATAAGGAAACAGATTCATAGGAATTGAGTAACTTTCGTTAAAGTTCATGCTCTTAACCATAGTGCTACATTATTATGTTAAAAATATTTTGTCACTTGTATTTTAGAAATATGTTTACAGCATAAAACCAGTTATTTGTCCATATAACCTTACTATATTTTCCCCTCTGGCTAAAATAAAATTGAAGCATTTTACATTTCCTTAATTGCCCACAGGTGTCTAAAGGTTTAGTTTTTCATTTTTGGTGTTAGAACACAATGAGCTCATATTAGTGATTCCTGAATAACCTGGAACAAGTAAAAAGGAATTCTTTAAAAGTCATTTCCTATTTGATGGCCATATTCTCTCTCTCTCTCCTTCTCTTCTCTCTTTCCCTCTCTCTCCGTCTCTCTCCCCTCTTATCAATCAAATGTCCACTCCATAAAGCACTGAGAAATTAAGTGTAGCATATTCAAGTGTAAGTAAAGAACTCGCTTCATTTCAAATGAAGTAAAAGACAGGAAGGAGAGGTAGTAAGACTGGAGGTTAAGCCAGGAATGAAAGAAAGGAGAGCAGAAATAATTGAGAGATGTGGGGGGAAATGAAAATATATCAACCAGTACTGTGTTTTTTTCTCCATTCTCTGACTTTCTGTACTTTAGCATATAAATCCTTAGACCTTTTTACTTCTGGTGAAGAGTAGTCAATCCATCCACTCTTTGCTTTGAATCTTGGTTTAGTCAATTCCTCTATCACCAAAGGTTAAATCACTGAGTCCTCAAGAAAGATGGGAGGAAACCACTAAAAACTGTGCACATGGAAAACAACAAACCAATGTTTATTTCTTCTTCCTAGTTCTGCACTTCATTCTTCAGTAAACATTGTACTGTAACAAAAATGTTCAGACTTCTCATCTTATTTATACAAAACCAAAAGTATAAAAAAATTCCTTCAGCTGCTCTGAAATCAATAAGTCCTTCATTAATAGGTATTCGGATCATATCCCTGAGTCTCCAGCAGTCACTCTTTGTAGAACAGGCAGCCCTGGGTTCCTTCCTGTCTCCCCACAAAGCTTTATCAGAGACCTTCCTGACTCCTTCTTTCCCTCCTTATGCAGATAGTTCCTTGTTCTTTTTAAAGCACTTGCCACCATTGCAGTGTCTGTTTAATGCCATTCTCACTACATTAGGATGTAAGCTCATTAAACCAAGGACCTCCTTTTGTTTACCATTATATGGCATGGAGGAGGATTTCAATAATTATTTTTTCAATTAATTCAGTGATATTAAATGGGTGAATATTAAAGGTTGTTAACTAGAAGAGCAAAGCCCTGATTAGATATTAAAAACTGGTAAAGATAATATAAGCACATAACTTATATCTTTATTATATAATATATTTTATAAAAATATATGTGTAAAATATACACACTTAAAATTGTTTTAATAATATACTAGAATTGTCACTTAGGTAACTCCAGTGAAATATTCACTTTAGAGGTTTTTCATGTGCAGCATCAAATGATCTAATTTAAGGTGTCTCTCTAGACACCTTACAATGGTGTTGGTAAGAATTATTTCAGACCTGCAATGAGATGGAGCCCCAGATGTCCTGGACTGCTGGTAAGCAAGTAGAAAGGGTACTAAAGATTGTCATTAGGGTCAGGTGTACCAATTACATGAATTCTGTGTTTGTCAACCCTCTGACATCTGCACTGAATTGAGTAAAATCTGGCTTTCAGGGTTGGGGAGATAGCTCAGTTGGTAGAGTGCTCGCCTCACAAGCACTAAGGCCCTGAGTTCAATCCCCAGCACCGCAAAAAAAAAAAAAAAAAAAAAAAAAAAATCTGGCTTTCACCTTGAGGATTAGCATGTATACTACCTAAATACAATTTCGTGTCATTCCCATTCATGGGAAACCCCTGTCTAGGATCACAGCCCACCAAAAGCCAGTAACCATTCTGCTTACTATATTGCCCATTAAAAAATCTCCCCCAAATTTCATATTATACTCAACAAAATGAAAGTATAGAAATTATCTGGACCTAATTTCCCTTAAAAAAAAAAAAAAAAAAAAAAAAAAACTAGCATTCGTTATTTAAGTTTTAATTCGTTAGAGCTCCCCTTGCGTCACCCAAACTGTGCACCATAGTATTCCTTTCAGAGCCATAAATAAATTCTGGTAAACTATAGTTGTCCCCATTTTCTTACATTCCAAAGATAGATTGTAATACACCTGCACATTGGCTTTCTGGCAAATTTTTGACTAACTACCCTTAATCTGACTTTACACTTAACAGCAGGGGTTGTAAGAGATATGAAATAGTGTTTATAACATCTAATAATATTTAAGTGCAAGAGCTTTGAAGTCAGTGTGGTTATATTATGCCTGAGTTTGCCATGTGAATGTGGGCAAGCTCCTTGATGTTTCTAAAGCTCAATTTCCTCAACTGTAAAATGAGAATAGCTCAGTGGGCTGATGTGAGGATCTTAGAAAGCACCAAGACAAGTTGTCAGGAGGACTAAGTAAATAGTAGACATGCAAATAGTTACCCTATAGCACCTCAACATCTCTGTTTCCTTTTCTTCTCCCTTTACTTCAGGAGAACCCAGTGCCTAGGGTTTTCATTTGCTTTCCAAATCCTGCTTTGTATAGCTGTTTCTGTTTCCAGATATCTTTAAACAGTTACATAGAAGAGAAGCCGATAAGAAACCAAGAAAATAGTGATTACCCCATCTTTATTAAGAGAGCAATAGAAGGAGCCTTCCTTTGGAAATAATGATGAATCATGTTGAAGGGATGGTTAATATTGCTTAAATTCAGCTATTTAAAAAGTGAAATGAGAGTTCTAGTGAGATCAGAGACAAATTTAGTGATATGTAAATAAAGTATAAAGATGCAAATTGGATGGTAGGTAGTCAGAAAGACACATTCTTGGATGAATGAATGATGGATGGATGAATGGACATACATAGATGGATGGTCAGATGAAAGGTAAATGAGTAAATGGGTTGACTGAATGGAGGACACACAGATATAATGACAGATGCATCCGATTTGAGGGATGGATGGATAGACAAGTGGACAACAGAGAGATGCTATAGGATGACAAAGATATGGAAAATATTGAAGATAAGTAGTGAGGAATATTTTCCAGTTCATCTCCCTTTTGAATTGCAGCTGAACCCACTTACCTTTTGAGCCTCTACTCTTCAGAGTGCAGCATGGTGCTTTCAAGTTGCAAGAAAAACTTTGTATTATTGATATTCTCTAGAGGGGATTATATTTTGTAAAATTTGCTACCTCATTCACCATTTTAACTCTACTAAGTACGAATATCAAAGAAGATTTAGTATCAGAGTGTGTGTCAAGAGTACAAAATGGTTGACGTCTGCTGGGTTAAATTTTGCAGTTTAGCTCAGGAGACTTACTGACATCTTTTTAGCAGCATATCAGAACCAGAAACTGGGGGTGGGAATATAATGACTTTTTATACAATGAACTTACATATAAATGTGCCAAATTCCATTTAAGTCATAATCTTTGGTTGGAATGTGAAGTTATATGAAACATAATTCTATGGATATATTATAAATATTTATAAAGACATATTATACTGTAAATGGGTAAAGACCTCTACAAATAGCCAAATAGAAAGAATTACACTTTTACAAGAAAAACTCAAATAATATTTTTAGATTAAGAATTTGTAGCTTTTTATCAGAAACCCTTATGAAGGCAAATAAACACAGTTTTTTTCTTTATATATAAAAACATGAAAAATTTTCTAAGATTCAGTAGGTTTCCCACAGTGTACAGTTATAACTACAAAAAGGAATTTTTATGCTCATCTGGAAAAACTTCTATTTCAGAAACTAAATCTTTTTAACAATGAGCTATAACTAAATGTCTACATGTGTACTTATATGACACGTATTTGATAGTTTGAGAAGATGCTAAAACAAATTTAAAGATATTATTTGCTCTACACCAGACTTTGTCTAGGTTTTGTTCTAGACAAACTGGAACACACGGTTACTCTAGGAATTACAGCTATTACCTGGGTATCATTTGCTTCTATGCATTATATTTTACTCACTGAAACTCAACAATATATTGTTTACAAGAGACAATTTTCCATTGAGATGTGAGTGTGTGTGTGTGTGTGTGTGTGTGTGTAAATGCTCATTGTGAGTACACAGGAACTGGACGCCTTGGCTCCAGATTCCCCTTTTTTTTTTTTTTTTTTTTTTTTTTTGCAGTGCTGGGGATTGAACCCAGGGCCTTGTGCTTACAAGGCAAGCGCTCTACCAACTGAGCTATATCCCCAGCCCCAGATTCCCTTTAAGAATATAATCAAGCACCTTTGGAAGCTAGTACTCCAGAGCAAAGGTCAGACTCATTTCCACTGTAAAAGATTCAGGTTTTTAGCTTAGGATTTCTCAGTTGTGACCCAAACCCACAAGGTGCACACCATCTGCCCAGTCCATGTCATATTATTCCCACAGAACTTGAAGAGTCAAGGGAAATTTACACAAATATAAAGATTATTTTTGTGGTATGTCATGCATAATAAAGTCTTTTGTCTTTGACCCGAGTCTCCTGTCTTCTTCTAGCATTCATGAATTATGAACAAAATAAAGAACTTACTTAAAAACTAGTAGCTTTTGCTTAGGGAAAAAATCTCAGGTTCCTCATAGTTCTTAATACACATTTGTAGGGTGAAGGAAAAATAAATAATCATTGTAATAGTATTTAATTCAGTCAAGTCCTAGAAAGGGCATTGGATAGGGGCACAGAGGTGCTCTCTAGTAAAGGGGTACAATCCCACTGCACTATAGCCTTCTCGGGTGACTCTGAAAAAAATTATTTTACTTCTCTCTAGTTCTCAATTTCCTCATCTATAAAATGGTCAGAGGAGGGAGGTGGTCCGGTGGGGTCTTTCTAATTCTAAATGATTTACAGTTATGATTCTTTCACTGTGTCTCATAACTTTGTCCCTCGTTTCTTCCATAAGAGTTCACTGTTATACACTGATGATTGGTACGTAGCAAGATTTGATTGTGGCTTCAGAAAAGTAGGAAATCAAACTTTCAAAGATATTGTCTATACTAGAGTGCTACCTTATTTTGCATTCAAAAATCTTTAATATGTATCTTTCATATGTATAGCTGTATCTGATAACCTAAAAATCAGAGAATATTTGAGTTGAGAAGCTTTTTAGAGGTACTGTGCTCTAGCAATTTCCATAAGTAAGCTCTAACAATCCTAGAGTTCTTCAGAGAAAATGTGGAGACTCCCAAATTCTTGAACTTTTCCCATATAAATGTTAACTAGTTTTTAAACTATAATAAAACAGCAGTACATTCAAATGTGTTATAAGCCAAATGTGAACATATAGGCAACAATGAGTTGACTTACATATTCATTGACCTTACAAGATGCAAATATTTTACAGTTTAATTTCTAAAATTAAGCTATACTTAGAAAACATTTCTTTGGACTGTTTATAAAATGGAATGTTATAAACAACAGATCACTTTTAAATACCAATTATAGCAATCAGAAATATGAAACACAGATTATTAGTAACACTATATCAGAAACACTAATGGGAGTACCTGTGTGTATGAGTGTGTGTTTGTGTGTGTTGTGTGTGTGTGTGTGTGTGTGTGTGTGTGTGTATGCAGAGAGAAAGGGTGCTATAATAATTAGGTGAAGTTTGTATTCCTTTCTGTGTTGTGAATTCAATGTTGCTTCTTTTGAGTTCCTATAAATGCTGCCATAATTTGGAGTGTGGTTAATCAGAGTGGATTTTGTTTATATTAGAAATTGTTATTAAAGGATTCATTATATATTCTTCGTTTGGCATTGCTACCCCTAATAATGAGGTGACGGACCTGAACTTAGGATGAACTAATTAGAATGGAAAAGACATAAGTAAAAGGGAATTTGAAAGAAGAATTACAGAGCCAATGACTAACTCAAGTGCAAAAAAAAAAAAATAATTGAACTTCTCTTGCAACTCCAGTGACTGGGAAAAGGACAGCATTTTTACAGAAATAAAAAAGTCAGAGTCGGCAGCTTGGAAGGAAAAATTATGAGCACAATTTTTGAAAACTAGAGTTTGAAGAAACAGCAGGACATTCTGTATAAATCCCCAATGTACAGACCAGAATTCAAGAGTTAGAATTATAGATTTGGTAGTCATCTGTGTCCACACGTTGCAACCTTCATATATCAGAAATTATCTCTCTGTCACTCTTTCCAATAAAAAGTCCACCTTCTGATTTCACTATGACTCAGCAAATTGCTTCAAAATCTTATGTGCTGTATTCCTTGTTTCAGGGTGTCAAACCCAAATCCATCTCTACTTTAAGTGTGAAAGTTTTAAAACAGCATTGTGTATATGCAAACTGAATAATTATATCTTTCTTTTCCTGAGAAGTACAAATATGATAAACCATTTTCTTCAGTCAATGTAAGTAAATAAGGTCTACAAAGGCATATTTGAATTACTATCAAAGAAAAGGAGACCTGACAATTTCTGTTTGATTGTGGGATGTACAGCATCATCAGAATGACATGGTAAATGCTGGGGAACATTTTTCTAAATGTTGGAAGAATTGACTGAGTATTCAGCAGAAGCTAAATGAAAATGTCAGGGTAACGATGAAGATTTTGCACTTTAGCGCACTCTGATGATTGGTACATAGCAAGATTTGATTGTGACTTCAGGAAAGTAGGAAATTGAACTTTCAAAGACATTACCTGTACTACAGTGCTCCCTTATTTTGCTTTAAAAAAATTAGCATATATATTTTAATAGCATGTTATGTGCTTTATGTATATGTCCCATTCACCACAGTTCATTCCTTCAATTTACATTTTATCTATTCATTTTCCTAAGTATGAAATTATTCCAAGCTTTTCTCAAATACTAATCAGTAAGTAACAAGAATTCAATGAATATGTATCACATATTCAACATAGGATTGGGCATTTAGAGAAACTTCCAATATTCTACAAACAGTAGCATGGTGATTGACAGGGGTTGCATGGGTGAGAAAATGGAGAAACACTGATGAATAATGAAATTTTTCAGTTATAAGATGAACAGGTTCTAAGGATCTAATGTACAACATGGTGACTATAGTTATTAATTCTGTATTATGTACTTTAAATTTGATGGTAATAGATCTTAAATGGTAATTTTGGCCTGATGAGTGTGTGAACTAACTTGATTGTGATAATCATTTCACAAAATATATGTACATCAAAACATGTACACCTTATATAGATATACTTTCATTTGTGCAATATTCCTCAATAAGGAACAAAATAAACCAGGACATCATGATAACCAAGGCATTTACAAAATATTATTTACTTTGTTCTCATTATTAGTTTCATAAATTAATTTATCCATTATTAATATACCCATTGAGATAAATATACCCTTGTACTTAAGGACAAAAAAATTATGAATAAATTACAAGCTACTTGGGAAGAAAGTTTGGACACTCAAAGTACTTAATTATTCAACATTTCATTCTGTGATCAGGAGGAGTGAAACTTTGGGGTGGAAATACCCCAGTGACTGATCGATATGATATCTTCCTTTTGATGACAAAAGGTACTAACAAGAACAACTGCTTGTCCAATCTGTGACTTTACTTCTAAGACCACAGGAGATAGTAGTCAGGGTAGTGAGTGAATGTTTATTCTCTTGACATAAGTATGACTGCAAAATTCCAAAGCCCTTCAAGTGGTTGAGTTTCTGAACAAATGGTATCTAGCAAGAGAAATTAAAATAAGTGGCTAATTAGAAGCTTTTGCTATTTGAACTTTGGGAAGCAAATCAAAGTGGCAAGATTTCACTCCTAGTCACATCATTATTCTGAAGCCCAAAAGGACAACTTGGGACAACATTGTCTGAAAATTACCTGAATATCTAAAAGGAAGGTGTTGGACTAAGTTCAGCTTACACTGAAAAAAAAAAAAAAAATGTTGATGCTTAGCATAAACAGTGAGTCTAGTTTTGCATTTAGAGAGAAAACTCTTTAATTTTCCATTGTTCTAAAAATGAACATGCCATTTCAGTTAGTAGAGTAGACATCCTTTCAGGTGCTTTTATGGAGAGCTCTTAATAGCAGCCAGATGTATGTTAACTGTGTTGTCTCAGTTAAACTTCATAGCAGTACTATAAGGTAGGCATTTTAATTATCCTACTTTTACAAAGGAGGGGGAAAAAGACACAAGGAGGTTAATTAACTTGTTCAAGATCCGTCAGATCACCAGAGGTGAGGCTGGCATTGGAACCCAAACATGATGACTCCAAAGCCATCTTCTTGTCCACCACGCTATGTTCCCAATCTTGACTAGCAATAATTTCAGGTGTGCTGAGTGATGTTAAAAGTCATACCAGGACTGGGGTTGTGGTTCAATGGTAAAGTGTTTGCCTCACACCTGTGAGGCACTGGGTTTGATCCTCAGCACCACACAAAAATAAATAAATAAAATATTGTATCCATCTACAACTAAAAAAATTAAAAAATAAATTTTAAAAAGTCAATCAGTCACAAAAAGACCTCTCTTCTCCAATTTTCTGATGCTACCTATTATTATGATACAATTTTCTATAGTTTCCAACAATACTGATACTCTACTAGTAATATTTTAATTACTAATAACAGCAGTAAGTTTATCTCTATAATTGGCACTTTTAACACATTCTCCAAGGCAGTTTTTTACTTAAATTACTTCTTTTTGGTCAATAATATATTGCTTTCATTAAACTAAAGGAAAGTCTATTAAATATAGTTATTTCATGTAAATGACAAATCACATACTTAAAGAAAAATCGTATTTCTTATATTTTTCATTAATTATAATGGCAACTGATCAATTTTAAAATATTTCTTCTCTCTGCATATTAAAATTGATTTCCCCATCCAATTTTAATTCTATGTATTACTTATCTGGAAATGAGAAAAATTATAAACTATTTTCATTCTATGTTTGCAAAGTGTTGGTAATCATTTGTATAGTTCATGTCAGATATTGTTCCAAAATATTATTCCTCCACCTCCACAACCATCAGTAATAATAATAATAATTAGATGTAACATTTATCATTCAGTAAACTGATATGTTCCAGGCACTGTACTTGGAACTAATTTGGACTTGGAACTTTATATTCATTATCTCATTAATACAACAATCCTGCAAAATAGCTATCATTATGCACAATTATGTAAGAACAGTGTGGCTCAGGGAAGTTAAATAATTCTCCAAAGTCATAAATTAGCAATGACAAAAGCTATTTCCAAAACCAGGACTGCCTGCCTCCTAATGCCTTTTTTTTTTTTAACCCTACCCCCATTGTTTCCAAAATACTTGTGAGAATATCAAAAGTTAAAGTATAAGTGTAAAAATAAGGTCTCAGATCCAAAAACATTTTAATGCATAGTCTTTAATTTAGATGAATAAAAACTCACTTAGCTATAATTCTACAATTGTTTCTTTCCATATTCTCCGTCATAATAATCCTTTGCTAGTACTGTTGACCTTTCCCAGCTCTGGTATTTATGTATATGATCCTGCTTTTGTATTGACTATAGATATTTCTTTCTTTCCTGTTCCCCTGAACAAATCTCTTTGGTGTCATGTTGTTAGCAGATATTTATTCCACTTCTGCAAGTAGTCATGCATAAAAATATGATCATAGATATTCATGTCCTTTCTCCAGCCCCGACACATATTTACCCATACGTCATTCATAGATATTTATTTCACCATGACAAGAAGAGCAACATTAATTATTAATATTGATTTCCCTGATCTTGCCTCTCACCCACGCAGTTTGCCTGTACTGACTGATAAACACTTTACCTCTGAAGCTCTCTGACATTTAAATATTTAATTTCCATCACATAGCTCACAAAATATTAGTAGGGTGCACAAAAAAAGAACTGCTAAATATGCAGTAATTCAAACTAAGAACTTGAGAAACCAATAAAATTTCATGTCAGATTTGCAAAAAATATCAGTAGAAACTTGTATTCTGGGCATCAAATTTATATATCACTTGTAATAAAAGAAGCATGAAACTTATTATTATTTAATCCAAATTTGATTTATATTTCACCGCATTTCCCAAATGCAATAACTATAGTCATCTATTGATGTTTATTACTTACCTTTTAATTTGTAAACAAATCACTCTCTCACTTCTGCTCACCTCCTCTCTTTGACCCCCAGCTTTTGGCAAATTACCTTGCCTTCTGGAGTTTTCCTTTCTTAATCTGCAAAATATAAAATTCATGATTCACAGGATTAAATAAGAGTACACACACACGCTACACGCATGTGTGTTCTTTCTATATGTGTGTATACGCACACTCATGCACACATAAACAGACACTGTAGAGCATATTCATATTATGTTCTCAACAAGTTTGAGTAGTCTCATCCCTCTTGTTCTTTTGTACATTTAAATCACAAACATACATACACACCTAATTAAATACTTTGCACTTTGCAAAGCTTTCATCTAGGGTAGGTCCAGAGTAAGGCAAGTGAGGCACAAAGTTTAAGAAGATGTGTCAAATCCTTTAACCAATACAAAATAATATTTTAAACAATATTTTTCAATATCAAAATGCCCCCCTGTTCCATGTAATTAAATACACAGAATCTCAAAATTTGATAACAACAGGATTGGTATGACTAGTTGTCCCTTCATCCCGAGCTCCAGATGGCTCGGCCCAGCACTACTTTCTCCAACATCACCTAAGCAGGCTTTGTAACTTTTAACCCCTGCTCAGAAATAGCATTCAAGATGCCTACATCCTTTGTCCTGGCCTCCTGAACAAGGTAGCACACATCCTCATTTTCTCCCAGTTTGAGCCTAAAAATGTTTGAAGTTTGAACTTAAAGATAGGAAGGAAAGTTGAGCTGAAAGTTGAGAACTTGAGAAAGTAGGAATGAGAATCTAGAGAGTTACTACAATCTAGTGATGAGGGAACTTGGTCCTGGGAACCTGCTCACGTTAAAAAGGCCACAGCTGAACACTCTTTCCCACTCTGCTTTAATTTCCCCATCCAAAAATGAGATGACCACAGCACCTCACAGATACCCATGTTTCTTTAAGGACTTTGGTGACACAAAATGAACTGCTATTTCCTCTTAGGCCTACAAATGTCATGGAATATTCCACAGTTACTTTGCTTTCTATCAGACTTGAAAAAATACCTTCATAATGAAGAGTATTCTAAGCATTCATCACGTAGTGGAACACAGTCCATTTTCATAGTACTTCTTGATAAATGAAAATAGTTACATTCTCTTTCTGTAATTTGGTTCTATTACTTCATGTTGCACCTATTCCAAAATATTTAAACAGGTCTCTACCAACACCAAATTCTGATGCTATTTGGTTTTGATTCCTGAGAGGACACATTGTCCTCTTTGGTTTACCCCAGGGGAAGATTTGTGCCACCACTAGACAGCCAGTGAACATGATATCCAGGTCATGGGGCAGAATGTGTAGGTGATAATGTTTCTAGTCCTCCATTACCAAATTGTATGTACACACACAAAAAATATCTGTGATAAAATATACTATGCAGCTTTTCAAGTGGGCCATGGATTGACAGGAAAAGAACATACACGTCTACATAAAATCCCTGATTTATTTAACAAGTGGGCTGAAGTTAATGGAAACGTGGTGGCTTCCCCAGCAGGAACAGATAGGCAGCATATGGCTTTCTGCTTGGCCCTAGGTTCCCTGAGGGGCACACAGCTGCCAGAGACACTTCCTCCTGGGAAGGCCCTGCTAGTGCTGAAAATACAGCCAAGTTCTTCTATGCCACAGTCTTCCAAAACATGGGTCATATAATATATTTTAGCAGAACTTGAGCTAATAAATTAAGTACTTCCATTAAGGGAAAGTTTATAAAATTCAGATTCTACAAAATCTGCAAAAACAAGTCCACATCCTCTTCTGATCAAGAAAGCAGAGTCAAATTTCCTTTTAAAGTACATCTGCCTCTGTAATTCTGGTATCTATGAAAGGTATTTTCTAACAGAACACTCCTTGATGCAGATTTAGTACACCTTTACCTGGGTGCTTTCAATATATAGTTGTGTCTGAAGATAAAAATGGATCCACTTCTCTGAAATACGTTTAGTCCTTGCTGTATTCATAGTTAAGTTTTATTGAGATCTTAGAATAAAAGAATGAGTTTGAACTTCAATCTTTGACTTATAAAAGACTGTATGCTTCATTACCATGACGGGGACACTTGTAAGCTATCAAATGCAGAATTTCAGGGCAATTTCCTAGATTTAGTACTGAATCATTATCTCTGGGGTGGAGGTCCAGGACTTGCTATGCTTCCATGCTCCTAGTTGCCCCTTGAGCATGCTGAAGTGTGGGCATCCTTTCTGTAATGTTTCACACTATCCTGGTAGCATTGACTCCCTCACAATTTGTCTTAGGGGAAAAGGCCTATAGGTTAATTTGTTGCCAGTACCGCTATGACAGTTTCTCTTTGCTTCCCTCAAAACTAAAAATCAATCGGCATCATTACACTGTGGCCACTACCCAGCTTGAGCTCAGTGGCCTGCATCAGAATGAACTGGCAGTCACGGCCATACAGTGTCCAGGGAGGAAACTTTCGTGTTCACCCTGAAAAATGTAGGCCAGCTTCTTTCCCTTTTCTTCCTTTCTATCTTGAGTTTAGTTAAAACAAAAACTATTTTTATCTGTGGAAATAAGTATGTATGCCATCTGTTTCCTTGTAGATATCAAAGTTCTATGTTATTTTTCAATCAGCAACAAATATTTATTTCACCCTTCCATATGATATTTATTCATCTTCCTCTACCCCCTCCATGGCAACTATATCTAATCAGATTCAATCTATACATTAGTACATTACTCTGTATTTTATTTTATTCCTAATTTAAGCTTAAGAAGTTTGATATTTTAATATCTTTAGATACTCTATGGATTCCTTATTTCTTCAAAAATTTACTCCCTTGGAAATATGCAAATAATGCATAGCTCTATCTTTACTATTTCTTAAGTTTATTGTTATTTAAGCACTGAGATATTACATGTAATATTAGACATTCTAGGATAGATTGTTTAACTAAAATAAGCTGTTTAGTTTGCTGCTTCTTTTTATGCTATCATAGTTATGCAGGTTAACACATTTGAGAAACATGAAAAATATATTCTAGTTACATTGTTTTGTATTTCATAGCCCAAAACAAGTAAAAGTAATGCTGTTCTAACATTGTCAATAAGAAAAAAAGAGATCATTGAATAATTGGCAAAAAGAATGAAGTTAGCTAGTAAAGATTACTTGGATATGTAAAACCAGATATTATCTATTGAAAAACAAATACAAACTGCAATTTAGAAATATTCTACTTGACATAATTGAGTTGGGCCCAGGGTAGGATGATAATCATTGCTTCTAATGCCCTCATTATTTATTTATTTATTTATTTATTTATTTATTTATTTATTTTACTGAACCCATATTTTCTAAGGAACATTGTGGGACCATAAGTCCACCTTGCATTAGTATGCATAATTCATTAGGCTAAACTATCTATGTCATTGCCTTGGGTCTCTTTCTTTAGGGTACTCCTAAAGCAGATCAGACCCAGCTTAGCTAGCAGCAGTTTGAGATGCATAATTAGCATATTGTTTCTGAGGGAATGCCCTTGAATGTGCTTGAGTAGCTGTCTTGTGTGGGGCGTGAGCAGAATTGCTGAGAGCCAGAGAAGAAATGTGTTCCAGCACTATGCAGAAATCCAGCATGGCTGTATTTTGGGGGATCTCAGGAAAACTCCTCAGGAAATGTCAGGATCATTGTTGAATAATTAAGGCGCAGACAGTGCAGGCCACTGTCACATGTGGGGACTCAGAACTCAATTGCCTCACTAAGCAAACCTGTACAGAATCCCAAAGCTGGGGGTGGGGACCTGAGGTGCCAGGTAAGCATCTCACCTTGACCAGCAATGCTCTGCAGTTACTGTTGAGAAATTATTGAGAAGTTAAGCAAGCACTTGTTTGCTCCAACTAGAAAATTTACATATTTACCTTTGGGAGAGTCTTAATATATGCATTTTCTGGAAGATACTAAAGAGAAATAAGTAGAGGGCTGGCTAAAGTAAATAAAATGAAAATGTAGCCAGAAAAAAAAGAAAAACAAGCCTCCATGTGGACCAACCATGAGGGACTTAACAATATGACTTTTTATTAATCTCGCATGCCAGGAAACAGTTCCTTCGTAAGATAGATGGAATAGAATATTTCCATTTGGCAAAATGCTTGCCGGTAGAGAAAGATTTAATCAATCAAATGCAAACATTGTTAAAGTAAGAAATAAGAAATACTAAGAATACTACAATTTGATACAAACTTTCATTTGTCTTTTGAGTGGCAGAATAAAGTGGTTGTCACTGCTTTTAATCACTTGAGAACCAGAATTCTTTTCAGACTTCTGTCACTTATTGTTGAATATACTTGTATCTAAGTCCAAGATGCAGCTTTTTGAATTAGAGAGTCATTTATTTATGGGTAGTGCCAGCTGCAGGATGCTTGAAGGACTACCACTTTTGCTTAACAAAAAAGTGAAATAGGCATGGTAGGGATACACTCCTACATTTCAAGTGCATTTTAAGGCGGGAGATCAAGTGCAAGTTGTCCTTGGATAAGTGAGAAGCAACCATAATAATAAAATTTCAAACTCTAGATTGTCTTCATATGACCTTGAAGGACTATGATTTGGGGGAATTGTGCATTTAAAAAGAAAGATGGATGATTAGGTATAGAGAGTAATACAGTTTCCTCTGATGATACTCCAAAAATGGATTCTTAAGAGCAGATCCTGTTAAGATCTTTTCATGTTGCTAGGAGCGAATGTTACCATAGGAACAATGGCACTAGTAAGCATCACTTACACACGCATAACACGTAACCTGTGAAGTACTCAAATTAAAATGCCTTTAAAAAATATAGATTGCCATCTTTTGCAGCATTTGAATGTGTGCATTACAACTTATTAAATCTCTTTTAGGTAAGCATATGTATATATTCCCACTGATACTTTTCATAGTTTATATCCTCATCCACTTTGTTACACTGAAGTTTGGTCTTCCTTAGCATACAAGAAAAAAGTTAACTGTCACTACTTTTAAAGGGAACACTGAGTCACAGCAGTGGTGGGTGCTCAGCTCTGATGGGGCTGCCACAATCAGTTAAGAAAATCAAAGAAAACATTTGCACTGCTGCAGATTTAAATCATGCTTCTCCCACAACCCAATCACTTTATCTTGAGTATTATTTTGAAAACAAAATCAGAACAAGTAGCCATCCTCAAATTTCTTAAAATATGCCTTTTCTAACTTTTCACTAAAAATCACATACTCTGACCAAACTGAAAAGAGTTCAGTTCAAGACATTTTGGGAAACACTCCTCCACTTTTCCTCTTAAAAGAATAGTTAGGGGGCGATCCAAGATGGCGGCCTAGAGGGAGACTGCACCCCCGGTCGCTCCAGAACCCAGGAGTTAAGAAGGGGAGGCATTGAGAGACTCGGACTGAAGTGGAGCCACGGGTGAGTCTGCCCACTGGGTAAAGCTCGGCCCGGGTGGCAGGCCCAGATAGAGGTGGCTTATCGGAGCCGGGCAGGGCAGCTAGAGTCATCCACAGGCAGTCCTGCGCACTCCGGCGGTGGGCCCCGCCCACACAGCCAGCTTCTCAAGGTTCTCGGAACGGAACTGGCCCGCTAGTGAGAGCCTGTCTGAACAGAGCACGCTCCGAGTCCCAGAGCTGCTGCAGTGCAGTGTACTCCTGCAAAGAACCAGCGGAGAGCCTCGATCTGCAATCAGCCTCAGGGATAAGGACAGGGCAGCCGGAGACCTCTTCAGGCGGCTCTGCCCACTCCGGCTGCGGGCTCTCTTCACGGGGCGATCCAAGATGGCGGCCTAGAGGGAGACTGCACCCCCGGTCGCTCCAGAACCCAGGAGTTAAGAAGGGGAGGCATTGAGAGACTCGGACTGAAGTGGAGCCACGGGTTGATTATCTTGGAAATACGACCTACACTCCTTAATAACATCTACTACATTAAATGCTGAAATTTTGCTAGAAGTAACCATTGCATACCCTCCATTCTTCCCTTTCCAAAAAGGAAATAATTAAGTTACCCTAACTTTGTTCTACACTGCATATTATGGGAAGAAATAATTTTACCTTTTAGTTCATGGGTATCTAACACAAGAGGAGTCAAATAAATACCTGGTGTAAAGACCCATCACAGGATCCTGGACTTTGTTCCTACTACCTGGATTGGATGTGACTGTTATATGATTTCCCTACAGAGAAGGAGGGGGAGAGAATATTTTGTTTCAAAAGGAGATTGAACCAAATATTTCTGATGGAAGGTTATAATGAGATGTATTATCATTCACAAACATTTGCTGCCTTTTCCTGGGAGAGGTCATGTCTTTGCTTAGCTATAGAACTTGCTTTAAGCAAAAGCAATATACCTCCCAATAAAGGTTTTAAAGGCCAGCCGATGCTCTGCCATGCTCTTTTTCCTCTGTCACAACAACCAGCAATGTTCTACATAAAGGATGCTCTGTCAGTTTGCACCAGAAGCCCCAGATATCCCACAGTGAACATACAGAGAGAAATCAGCCCTCTTTGTTATCATTCACCATAAAACCCAGCCAATACTGAAAAATACAACTATAAAATTCCTCCTCCTTAAAGGGTCCAAGTCAATATTCCTTCCACCTCATAAACGTTTGGCTCCTAATTCTTCTCATCCCAACAGAGTTGAGTTCCAGAGTCACGAGGTCTAGCATCTGGACTGTTTAAGACTATAGATGAACAAGGCACTGGGCACTGAAGTTCAATTTGAAGACTAGCGACACGTTTTACTAGGAGAAAGAGCGCATAGCTTATCTTGATGAAATGTTTGCAAGTTTCACACCATTCCACAACAAATAAAACCAGGTGATTGATTTCATGGACCACCATATTCAGGTAGTTATAGTCTCTCCTTCTCCAGGAGGAATGATTGAGTCATGTCAGGATATCAAGCAGAATACTTCAGAATACACAGGAAATTCTCCACCAAAATAGAACTTTAAATGTGATTCTCTCCAGCTATTCCTCAACAAGGAAAATTCTTTTCCTTTAGTCCAGAGATTCTTAACCCTAACTGTCCATTACAGTCACCAATGGAGTTTATCAAGACTACCAAAGTCTTGGAGCCTACATTAGTTCAGAAAAATTATGATCTCTGAGGTGGGTCCTCAGCATCAGAGGGGTGTTTGTGTGTATGTGTGTGTGTGTGTGTGTGTGTGTGATGGTAGGCATTGAATCCAGGGCGTCACAAAAAAAAAAAAAAAAAAAAAAAAAAAAAAAAAAAGAATAGTTAATAAGGCTGCATTACACAGACACCGGGTACAGTCCCACTGGGTTCAAAGAATGTGCTAGGTTAGGTGATAGATCTCTCTAAAATCAAAAGATAGAAGCTTAAATTCTGGATTTAAAGTGTGAACATATTCAGAAAACAAATCCAGAGAAGCATTCCCATGCTGTGATTGCAGATTTGCATAATGTTTATGGATTTCCCAAAGTACTGGAAGTGGAGAGTTTACAGAGGTGCTGGGGAAGATAAAGCACACCATACTTGACCACAATAGGCTTCTGCTAATGGCATATCCATCACCGCCCCCTTGACTTATCGTTTCCTCCAAAATTAGCTCATTTATTTTACTACAGATCAAATTACTTTTCAATTTCTATCAGTAAAGTGTGCCATCTATTACTGCAGCTATGTAATATATTGGCAGGACACCAAACTTGTTTCTTCTGAATCCCAAAGCAGACAGGAAGAGCAGCATAAATGACATCTGTTAACAAGGATTTTGCATCCAGCAGTGCATATATAAAATATTTTCCGTTTTGATATGGGGAACACAGACTTCAATCCCAGGTGACATTCTTCAGTGAGACATTTGCTCCTTTTCCTGTCAGTCCGGAGAGCATGACTTAGCAGTCTCCTTGGTCTCTGCTGGAATGAGGGAAAGAGGCTTCCAACTTTGATGTAAGGATCCTTTCCAAGAGTACCTATTCCACAGGCATCCAAACCCAGGTAACATCATTGCCACTTCCTGACTACTGAACTGGATGGCACCAGGAGGTAGTCCTTGTAATAAAATCCTTCATGTAGGGTCCTAATGACTCAGCACTGGGAAGACCAGAATACCATACTGTTCAACCACCTTCACAGCCTGGTTCATTTTGTTTAAGAGAATTTTGTTTCCCAAGGAGTTAGCTAGAAAATAAGTTTCCAGGAAGTGAGCTTTCATTTTAAACCAGCAATAATTCCTTTTTACCATTTTTAGGAGAGAAATAACTTCATATCCATTCATACCACCAAAATTAAAACATTGTCTCATCCCATTGAGTTGTAGCCTAAAGGCACTTTCTAAATTTTGTATCATGCCAAGGTTCTTCAACATATTCAGGGCGTGGTATCCTCAATAATCAAGAACATCAGAGTCTAACCTTGCCCTGGACAATTTCCTTTCCCTACAGGTATCATAGAAAGAACAAGAACTTTGGCATCAACAATTCTCTAAACCTCCATTTCCATATATAAAAAATGAAAAGCATAACTTTATAGTATTGAATTAGTGATGAGGATTAGCTAGGACGTGCATATACAGGTGCATAGCATGATACGTGGCATATAGTAACTCTTAAGTAGATGATAGCTTCTACTATTACATCAGTCACAAAAATGACTAAGGGGGTAATTGGGCTAATATCCCTGATTGTGATCAGTTGTATTTGGGTTTGTATTTAAATATACTTCTCTTCGTGACTGTTACTCATGGAACTTTTAAATTCTAAAATTGGTTCAAGTTTCAGACTGGTGTTTTCCAGACTCAATAAAAGGGATGTACTAACAAATATACCGATACAAGAATATTGCTATGAGAGAAATCGAGATTTGTTCATGATAATTCAAGTTGTGCAATACAAACAAACTGTAGACATCAAAATAAGAAGTAAGGAACCTAAAAGTCATCCAATGTGTTTGCCTATCCTCTACCCTCTGGGATTTTGTCCAGTCTTATTTTCTAATGTTCCAAGTAATGAAGCTGTTCCTGTTTGCTTTAAAAACTGTCTTAAAATCAACAAATCTGACTGTCAAAGTCCTTTCCTGATACTCAAGCCACATTTTTAACTTTCACTCATTTCATTCTCTTTTGTTATGAACCATAGCAAAATTGTGATTTCAGCCTTTTGTATATCGGATGACCAGTCTCATGACTTCCTTTTTTATTTTTCTCTTTTGATCAAAATGCCAGTGCCTATTTATATCATATTCTAATATAATTTTAATCCCTGCTGTTAATAAGTCAGGCTTTATGATTTCTAGTCTTCATTAGATTACTTCAAAAGACAATTTAACCTTATCCTTTTTGTTGAGTTGACACCTCCTTATTTTTTATAATTTTCAATACTATTTAAACCTTTTGGTATGCTCATGTATGTGTATAAAAGAAAGACTCATAGTACATAATTGTACATACTCATTGCACATAATATAAAAACCCTTTGGAATAGAAATTATTTCTTGTAAGTCTATATAAGGTCACATCACAAGATCTTTGCCCATAATAGTTGCTCAATACATGTTTTACAAATTGAATTCTCTTCTAACATGAAAATAAAAATAACTTTTATGGGACTTGAAAATTAACTAGAAAGAAGAAAATGATGATAAAGGCTTATAGGGAAACTTTCGAAGTTGAAAATTATGAGACAACTAACAAGAGAGATTCAATTATACTCAACTTTTAGGTTTTGCTGTATGAAAATGTGCCACAAGATTACAAGCAGTAAAACTACCTAAGTTTCCATAGAGTAGCTGGAAGCTATATCTAATTATATCTTAAGGAAATATTTCTACAGAACATGCTATAGAAGTTATCTTTTATGAGTATTTTTCCTCTCAATTATTCTATTTTTCTTCTTCTGTTTTTTATCTTAGAATCATTTGTCACAATCTTTCTTTCATGTGCCCTAACACTGAACTTCTGTTTCAATTTCATATTTCCTTAGTAAAACTTCCCATGTCAATTTCTAGGTGAATATTGTGAACTTTAATTAAGCCTATTTAATGAACATTGTGAGTTATTTTGCATGGATGTTGTCCCTTTTTATGCTCTGAAAAGATCTTATTCTTTTCCTTCATATAATCCATTATTAAAGAAGCAAATATGCAATCATTTATTTAATATCTGAGTCTTCAGCTAAATTGTAAGCTCTATGAATGGAGTAGATATATGTTTTATTTACTAATATCTCTCTATTCACTGTGAAAAATCTAGCATTTTGTAATTGTATAATAAATTATTTATTGAACAAATGAATTGATACAATTCTATTCTCATCATACATTGACTAGCTCAAGCACATGATGACTTTATCCATGTACACCTTCATTTTTTAGCAAACTGTTGCAATATTTCTTGCCTGGTTATAAATTAACAGAGAATATGATGATAAACTTACCTTTGGTTCATTTCATATACAGAATCACTAGTTACATTTTCCATACTGCCCTTAGCAAAGGTATTGGCTAGACAGAATCTGTTTGATTTCCTGCTGAGTCATTTCTCACCATTGGAATTTTGAACTCCATTCTCCTAACAGTAGGGAAATTGAAACCACTAGAGTGAGCTAAATTGTATCTCAAGATGGGAAAATGTGGTCTTGGGATTAAGAGAAAGTAAATGCCAGGCTCTTTATATAATAATAACAAAAACAGAGTCAGTTAACTCCTGTATCTGTCAGTTTGGTTAAACCTCATTCCAGTTGTTGCTATCTACTGGATGAAAAAAAAAAAAAATGACTGATGTAATTAATTCCTTATATTTTAATTTGGGTAGGAGATCATTTATTATAACTAAAAATTCCAAGAAATAAACATATTGTGTTTGTTACATGACTTGTCACAAGTCTGAGTTGGTTGTTGGATATCTGGCTTGTATTTAATAAATTCAACACTAAAAAGACCTATGATGTTTTACCTACATATTTTCCGATACAATGCCTGAATCACTTTTGGCTAATCCACACTGTGGATATTTAGAAATTCTTTTCTCAATTTTTTTAATCAGTTTACCAATCATTCAGACTTTACAGAACAATTGCTGCTCTGAAAATATAACCACTCTAAAATTTAAGAGCTTATCTTCTCATTTCTAGTCCTTGCTCATATGCTTTAGAGGACAACAGATCAGGCCAGTATTCTAGAATATATGCTGTACTTGCCCAATAATACATTTTTCCAGTTTGGAAAATCTGTGTAGCTTGAACTCATCTTCCTTAAGATTTTTTTATTATAATCTTTAGAGTATGAATATTTTTTTCAAGAAATAAGAGTTTAGTGAGTTTTATTATATAGCTATGCTTAAAATCATAACCTTCCTAACTCATCAAAAATATTTAAGATATTTATTTTTATCTGATTCTTTAAATGCATTTAAGCTCACTTTCTGTACAGCAAGAACAATTTAGTCATACAAAACTTGAGCTGGGCAGTAGTTAGCAGTATCTAAAACAAGTATGTGCTCACAATGCACAGGATGCCGTCACTGTTCTTAATTTTTATATATTAAAATTCACTCCTCATTGCAACAACCCAGTGAAATTGGCTTCATCAACAGCTATGTTTTGCAGATTAGAAAATAGGGGCAAAAACCCTCTAAATAACTTCCCCAGTATCGCAGTTCAGGGATTCAGGCCCAGAGCTCAATTTTAAATTTTGCACTATCTACCCTGTCTCTCTTTGTACACATAGTGTTTTAAGTTATCAAAAAACAAACAAGCCCTCAGAGAGTTTGCAATCCTGAGAGAAAGCCCAGCTTTTGACCCCAAGCACCCACTCAGCTCTAAGCATATTCCCACACCTCTCTGCCAACACCCTTTGAAACAAAGTGGAAAGCTAGTCAAAAAAGAATGTAAATTCACCTTCTTGTAGAGGATAGTCCATGCAGAGGACTACAACTTACATATAGAGATGGTCAACTGCACGTCAAGCCCTTTTTCTATACTACCTCATGTAATCGTCATCGCTTTATTCAAGAGAAAACTGAGGAAAGGAAATTCAATACCTTTTTGAAAATCATACAGAGATGATGAAAATGTTAGAATTCAAACCAAGTTCTGTGTTCAAAGCTCATAACACCACCACACCACAGTACAGAGGCAGTACCTCAAGCTCCTGGCTTGAAAAGACTGCCTCCCGGAAAAGGTTGAAATGCTAGTATATTCTAGAAACTTACCTCAGAAACCAGTAAGAGATACCAGTAATAAAAAATGGTATGCCTTTACTTCATGTACAAACAGAGAAACAGTATGTATCCCGTTTGTGTACAATAAAAAGAAATTTAAAAAAAAAGAAAGAAATTTAAAAAAAAATATTTAGCAGTTCTGGAAATAAATAAACTTTAAATATGACCTTATGGAGCCTGGTGAAAAACATCACAGAATGTTTTCTGGAAGATTTTAAATCTGACTTGGGTTTTGGAAGAAAAAAATAGTGATATATGTTTATAAGGTAAAGGAGATAGAAAGTCTAAACAACACCTATCTACTTAAGAAAAATATTCCATAATGTAAACTTTGTTTATAAAATACATTCTTGTAATAATCATCAAAAATTACTATTTAAGCTACCTCTTCTTTATATTTGCTCCCTTTATCTCTCTCTTAACTAATACTTATCCCCAGCTATTATTTTTTTCATTCACAAATATGGGAAAAGAAGACACAGGCCTTTAGCAAATATAAATTTTATGTTTCCTCAATTATGGATTTCCATGAAAATTTTAAAAAAACAAAGAAAGGATCTGAAGTAAATATACAGTGTTTTACACATACACTCACACACACACACACACACACACTTATATTTTTATATGTTTTTAAGGCATATTGTCTTTTTTTCCTACATCTATACTGATTTTTTAAATATGTCTGTGAATTTTGAAAGTGAGGAAAAGGACTTATTATAATGTTCATTGTGATGTTTATAACAGGCTTATATAATTTTAAGTAGGCTTTGTGATGTTAAGCCATATTAACAAATATTAAACTCAAAAATTGGTCAATTGACAACTATGTTTCTTAAAATATGATTCAAGACCATACACTACTTGCTAATAACTAACTTGAATAGTCCCCTCACAGTGATTCAAAACATGTCAACTAATGTAAAGGAACAATTAGGCCTATTTAATTTATGAAAGTCTTTGAAATGGTCCACAGGAAGAAATATGAAATATCTGTTAAGGAATTTTAAAGTTTTAGTATTTGTAAGCCAGGAGGAGGGTCAAACTTAAAAATTTTAAGGGAATCCTTATTTGGTAACGGAGCAGTGAGTTTCAGCACTAACATATAATTGGTTTGAAATAGCAACTTTTAATACCACATCTGGAGAACAGAATAATATAAACCCCAACAGGTAGTAATTACTGAAGGTAATTGTAATGCAGCTTGAGTGGTAAACATTAATGAAAAAAAAAAGGTTTCTAAGCAAATAAAATCTCAAACATCAAAAAGACAAAAAGTTTGTGATAAATGGTTCATTTAGGCATGCAGTGCTGTGTGGGCAAAATTGGATTGCAATCATAGCCATTTCAAAAAACGAAAACATTAGGAGAAAAGAAAATTGGACAGAAATGGCATGGAAATTACAGCCTTTGATCCATTCTGAAGAACCTTTTTTTGAAGCATCATCATGAGTGGGCAGCAAACTCCTTCCAATCTTCTGTTAAAACCTTTATGAAAGCCTGGAGACCATGAGATAGAAATAATCAATTTGGGACAGACAACGAAAGCATTTCTCGGCGATGATCTTTTTTTTTTCCATAAAATTGGACAGAATTAACTCCACTGTGAAATTGCTGATTTTGAAATTGATACTTTTAATTTCAGGAGAAAGTCCTTCCTGAATCATCCTTGACCTTTCCAACTAAAGATAAGTCATTAGACACATGCTTCATGGTAACTAACAGCACAATTTAAGAAAAATGAAGAATATTCAGTGCTTCTGGTTGCATATCATTGATAATACCATGGGTTCACAAATCATTCTATGAATAATAATGTATACCTTGGAACATAAGTGGGCACCACAGTGTGGAAACAGATCTTTGGCTAATATGAATGATGCACTATAGTTTCCAAAGACATGCAGAGCTAGATCTGTATTTGCAAAAACTTAAATTAATTCCCACAGCTTTGAAACAATAATGAGCCTAGACTTCTTCAATCACCATTAAAAATGTCTGTAATTTGATTCTAAAGCATTAATATTTGAAATTACCCCATTGACTTTCTTCATCAAATACTGGTAATTAGTTATTTCATAATGTTTTCTAACCTATTTTGTTAAATGTGTCTTAAAACTAATTTAAATAATCATTTAAATAAGAATAATGTTGTACATAAAGTTTACCTTAGGATTTTATTTATGACAGAATGATATATCTGAGGTTAAAGGAGAGTTATTGGCAAATAAATATACGAATATTATTTTACTTTTTAGTAAACAGCAGCTTTATTCTTCTGAGAGGGCTGTTTAAATCTGATCTGCTATGCTTGCAGCAAAATTCTTATTTATTTTCTTATTTTATTTAACTTGACTACATTCTGTTTTCATTAACATTTTCTATTTGACCTTTTGAATTATAGACCCCTCCTAACCTCAAAATATGTTATTATGAAAGAAAAGTGTGTCCATTTATTTTATACCTTTGAAAGTTAATATTGGCTTTATTGCTATTAAAAAATACTACTCAAAATACAGTGGTGTGAAATTTCAAATGAAATGGCTTAAATACGATTTTTTTCCTGCTGTCAAAGATTTTTAATTTAACTAGGGTAAAGTAGCTCCTTTCTAACATTTGTTAACATGGATATAATGTATTTAAGTGAAATGAACTACTTGTATGGTACTCTTAAAGTTGTAATGATTTTTTTTTCTAAATTATCACTAACAACATTAAGTAATATGAAATTATTTTCTAAGTAGGCTTTCTCTTAGATCCTTGTAACAATGTACAACACAATTTGTTTTAATCTGAAAAGGATGAATGTCCTTGCTCTGACCCTTGAAAAATTCAAAATTTAATGGAAAAGATTGACAAGTGGTCAATTTAAAAGTAGTGCTGTAAGGGAGTTGTTGATGTATCGCTCTCTGCCTCAGGGGCTGCTGAGCAAGAAGATACCTCCCTGCAGTACACAGCTTAGCAAACTGAGCTTTCTCTTCAGAATACCCCACACCCTGTATGGCAGTTGTCTTTTTCTTACTTGTCTTCATGATACACTATAAACTGCATGAGGGCCCGTGTCATTCCTCATGCTCACCGTAGTATCTTCAGTGCCTACTATCATTTCTCACACATAGTAGCTACTTTACACTTACTTGTTGAATATATAAATAGATCAGATGAAGGACTGAATGAATTATGTGAAAAAAAATGTTCTGTTATGTAACCAAGATCAGACCATTTATTTTTTTAATTTTTATTTTTAATCAGTGAGTATTAATTACCTAAATCTATGGGGTACAGTGGGATGGGATGATGTATTTTACTTTGCAAAATAATTAAGTCAAGCTATTTAACCTATCTATCATGTCACAGACTAATGTTTTTCTGATCAGAGCATTTAAAATAGACATTTAGGAATATAAACGTATTATTATTAACTATAGTCATAAATGGGTTTATGATAAAAGAAAATGTGGTATATATACTCAGTGGAATATTATTCAGCCTTTTAAAAAGAAGGAAATTCTACCATTTGTGAAAACAGATGAACTTGGAAGGCATTTTTCTATGTGAAATAAACCAGGCACAGAAAAATAAATAACACATGGCACCACTTATATGTGAAATTTTAAAAAGTCAGATGCTTATCAAATGCTGGCAGGGAGCAGGGAGGATTGGGTTAGGAAGATGTGGATAAAAGGACACAAAGTTTCTTTAGAGACAGATGGAATAATTTTTGAGATCTGCACCTATAATTAACTGTAACATATTGGATATTTTATATCAGGCCATTTTCAAATGAGAACTAAACTAAGTTATAAAGGAAAGTCCAGACAACAAGGTGAGGGAGGGCACCAAAATGGAGATTCAACACATGCACCATTACAGAGGTGACAAAGAGCCCAACACAAGTAAAATCCACTGCAAATAATTTGGAATGCCTAGAGATGCAGAGAAGCTGTCAAACGGTAGTGATGCAGAAAGTGTGTTGAATATTATTTTGCATTTTGATCTTAACCTGTCCTCTATTTTAAGCAAGTAACCCATTCTTTGCTTAAGGGAAGCATTTTTCCCCCCAGGAAAGAAAGGAGAAATAGTCAGAAGGAAGGGGAAGTTGTTTTTTATGAGTACCATGTAGTATTTTTGGTCATTTGAATTTGGAGCTTCAGATTCCTAATGTACTACCTAACCCAGAGAATTGGGTTGGAGCCACTTCATCAAAAAAAGAGGTATATAGCAAGCTAATAAATGTTAAATGGGTTCTGAAGAGAGCCACTAATGATTTCTACTCAGGTGAATTAAAGGTTTTGGTAGACATTTTACAAACATCACCCTAATGGCAACAGAAGGTTGAATGGGACAGCTACAAGACAAAAAGAAGATCACCATGTGTCGGCATTAACACGGTCAAGAGGTGATGAGCTGAACCTAAGATTATGAGAATAGGAAGGAGCTAAGGGTTTGTGAGACACTGAAGATATAGAATCTTCCTGATAGGATATATGTGGTAAAGGAAAACAGAAATCTCAAATGACTCCCAGCTTTCTGGTTAGCAGGGGATAGGAGGAAGGGAGATATTATATTATCATTTATACAATATAGAAGGGCATGCTGCTGAGAGAAGGGGGAAAATGATATGGAGCTCAGGAGAGAGAAATTTGGGACTTATTAGAAAAGTTAAGTTGAATGTTGAGGCATCTAAAATGAGAGACAGGCAGACAGACAGACATAGCCCAGAAATGAATACAGTAAAAGGGCTGAAAAAGGAACTCTGAGCTTGATGGAAGAGAAGCTTTGTGGAAGACTATGAGTGAGCACAAATGAAAGCAATTCAGAATGTCATCACAGGAGAAATGAGAGAAGAAATTTTCTGGAAGGAGAGAGAGGTCAACTGTGTCATAAACTAGTAAAATAAATCCTGCAAAATTGAACAATAAGACCTTGCAGACCTAGAGGAAAAGAGTTTTGTAATACAGGAGGAGGAAGGGAAAGGTGGACATCAGCAAGTAAGGAAAGGAGCCCTGTGTTTGGATGTAAAAACATTATAGAATTTGACCAGGAGAGAGAGGTATGTAGACTCTGAATGGGTTTGAGTTTAGGAAGTTCAATACCACAGAGTACTATAAAACATAGATGCATCTATTCTATTGGCATAGAAGGGAAGGAAGTTAGAATTCTTATGGAATCAAAATTATTTTGTACATTATAGAACAGTTACAAATAAATTTAAAGTACAAAATTTCAAGGAAATTATTGCCTGTTTACCTCTATTTTCTGAGAAAAATATTAAATAATTGTCTTTTATATGAGATTATATGAGGAATAGATAATTCCTCACATAATGTTCCACATACAATGTAAATATTTTGCTACTCTATCTATTCTATGAGAAATCATATGGAGGAATCTTTTACATGAGAGAAAATTACCTGCAGAGAGGACACAGTTTGGAAAACTGGGACTTAAGAGTGAGCATAGTAAATAGTTCCTGTCTGGGAACTGAGAATTAACAAAATTACTTGCACAGATTTCTCAGTTTTTGTTATCTGGAAAATGAAAACTTTACATGGTACTTACATTCCCTATAATCAGTAGGATTCCAATCATCCCAAATTCACCTGATTTTATATTCAATTTATCCAGTTGGCTTGTTTGGGTTAATTATTTATGTACATGCCTAATGCTTTGAGGTGGCTTACCTTAAGAGGCTGTGATTGCCTCTAGCTATCTTTTATTAAAATTATGGGTTAGAGGCAGATCCACAGAACATACTAGAAAAATCTGTTCTGTTTCACTGTACAAAAGAAAAAATAGAGCTACAATTTTAATGGTTTATGGGCTACCATAATGCAATCTATGTAATAAAATGACTATGATTAAAAACTCAATTGATGAGTAATATGGACACATTAATTATGACTAGAAAAAATAAACATAAGCAAAGAAGAGATAATGCATTTTATATGCAAATGATCCTGCCATAGGAGAAGGTTGAATCAAACTCTGTAACAGTGGCAATCCTTCTTTTACTGTAGTGCTATTATTTTCAAATACTTTTACTTCCTTGAATGAATTTTACAAATGACAATCTTTCTGGCATGAAAAATCTTGCAATTGTCACCATAGTTTCTTGTAAACTTGAAAGTTCAGAGGCCAAGTCTTTATGATAGTACTATTTTTCTTTCTATGGTCTGTTTGCCCACATATGCCATTAGACTTTGAGGTTTAGAAGTAAAGTCTGATTGAATCTTCATCAATTGGATGTAAAAGATGTACCACCTGTAAATCACTGTTAGTAATAAATTGTCTCCATTTTAGGATCAGGTAAACAGATGCTCAGGAAATTTAAAGGACTTAGGAAAACCAAGAAGATTTTAATTGGTGAATCTCAGACTTAATTCACCGTTAAATTAATTCACAGTATGAGTCAAAGTTGAAATATTCAGAGGTATATTAAGGAAACACAAAAGAGCCCTAAAGACTTGAGAAATTACAAAAAAAATAAGTCTTATTATTTTAGTTATATATTACATTGAAATATTGAGTACTTAATCACATTATTCTGAGAACTGAGGTAGTTATTTATTTGATCTTCAAAACGACTTTGTGGCATCAGTGTTTTTTCCCCTTTTGAGGGATGGAGAGATTAAATACATAGACAAGGTCATGAACCTTGGAAGTTCTGCAACTAGGTTTCAAATCAGTCTGGCTCTAGACTCCAGATTCATACCACTCTCAGGTAAAAATAAGGGGAAAAAGGAACAGAACATTTTATCCAATGACTGCTTCTGTAGAAAACTTTGATAGGAACAGGAAAATCCCTGTGGAGTGAGGCAATTAGAAAATATTGCTGTTGGGACTCACCATACTGAAACAGGTACCCCAGGTGAAACACTTTGAGGGAGGGACACTGAAGGTACATTGGCTTCATAGTGTCACCTGGATGTGTAAAGGTAATTCAGAAGGAAAAGCATATGGATTTAGGTTCTAGAATCCACATGACAAGCATGGTTGGGCAGAAAATTGCTGCTTCTGTGCCACTGAGTGCATTTTGTGCTGCTTACTGAATACATTCACCAAGAAACTTCCAAAAGGGCCAGGAAATTCTCTCTATCCTCACATAAAACAGTCATGTGGACAAGTCACCACCACTCTACTTCTCTGAGTTTTTTTTTTTTTTTTTTTTTTTTACATTTACATAGGGTAATGATGTTTATTTTATTTTTCCCCTCCCCCCCACCCCTCCCACCCCTCTTTTCCCTCTACACAGTCCTTCTTTCCTTCATTCTTACCGCTCTCCTTAGCCTAACTCTAAACCTAACCCTAAACCTAATGCTAGCCCCTCCCACCCCCCATTATATGTCCTCATCCGCTTATCAGCGAGATCATTCGTCCTTTAGTTTTTTGAGATTGGCTTATCTCACTTAGCATGATATTCTCCAATTTCGACCATTTGCCTACAAATGCCATAATTTTATCATTCTTCATTGCGGAGTAATATTCCATTGTATAAATATGCCACAGTTTCTTTATCCATTCATCAACTGAAGGGCATCTAGGTTGGTTCCACAATCTGGCTATGGTGAATTGAGCAGCAATGAACATTGATGTGGCTGTATCTCTGTAGTATGCTGATTTTAAGTCCTTTGGGTATAGGCCAAGGAGTGGGATAGCTGGGTCAAATGGTGTTTCCATTCCAAGCTTTCTGAGGAATCTCCACACTGCTTTCCAGAGTGGCTGCACTAATTTGCAACCCCACCAGCAATGTATGAGTGTTCCTTTTTCACCACATCCTCGCCAACACCTATTGTTGCTTGTATTCTTGATAATCGCCATTCTAATTGGGGTGAGATGAAATCTTAGGGTAGTTTTGATTTGCATTTCCCTTATTACTAGGGATGTTGAACATTTTTTCATATATCTGTTGATTACTTATACATCTTCTTCTGTGAAGTGTCTGTTCATTTCCTTAGACCATTTGTTGATTGGATTATTTGTATTCTTCGTGTAGAGTTTTTTGAGTTCTTTATAGATTCTGGAAATTAGCGCTCTATCTGAGGTATGGTTGGCAAAGATATTCTCCCACTCTGTAGGCTCTCTCTTCACATTTCTGATAGTTTCCTTTGCTGAGAGAAAGCTTTTTAGTTTGAATCTATCCCAGTTGTTGATTCTTGCTTTTATTTCTTGTGCTATGGGAGTCCTGTTAAGGAAGTCTGATCCTAAGCCAACAAGTTGAAGATTTGGACCTACTTTTTCTTCTATAAGATGCAGGGTCTCTGGTCTGATTCCGAGGTCCTTGATCCATTTTGAGTTGAGTTTTGTGTAGGGTGAGAGATAGGGGTTTAATTTCATTCTATTGCATACAGTTTTCCAGTTTTCCCAGCACCATTTGTTGAAGAGGCTATCTTTTCTCCATTGCATATTGTTGGAACCTTTGTCTAGTATGAGAAAATTGTATTTATTTGGGTTTGTGTCCATGTCCTCTATTCTGTACCATTGATCTACCTGTCTATTTTGGTACCAATACCATGCCGTTTTTGTTACTATTGCTTTGTAGTAGAGTTGAAGATCTGGTATTTCAATATCCCCTGCGTCGCTCTTGCTACTGAGGATTGCTTTAGCTATTCTAGGTTTTTTATTCTTCCAGATGAATTTCATAATTGCTTGCTCTATTTCTGCAAGGTACATCATTGGGATTTTAATTGGAATTGCATTGAATCTGTATAGCACTTTAGGTAGTATAGCCATTTTGACGATATTAATTCTGCCTATCCAGGAACATGGGAGATCTTTCCATCTTCTAAGGTTTTCTTGAATTTCTTTCTTTAGTGTTCTGTAGTTCTCATTGTAGAGGTCTTTCACCTGTTTTGTGAGATTGATTCCCAAGTATTTTATTTTTTTCGATGCTATTGTGAATGGGGTAGTTTTCCTAATTTCTCTTTCTGAAGATTCATCACTTTATTCCATGAAATAGAAGAGGAGGGAACCCTACCAAACTCGTTCTATGAAGCCAATATCACCCTGATACCTAAACCAGACAGAGACACATCGAGGAAAGAAAATTTCAGACCAATATCCTTAATGAACATCGATGCAAAAATTCTCAACAAAATTTTAGCAAATCGCATACAAATATATATTAAAAAGATAGTGCACCACGATCAAGTGGGTTTTATCCCAGGGATGCAAGGTTGGTTCAACATTCAGAAATCAATAAATGTCATTCACCATATCAACAGACTTAAAGTTAAGAATCACATGATTATTTCAATAGATGCAGAAAAAGCATTTGATAAAATACAGCATCCCTTCATGCTCAAAACACTAGAAAAAATTGGGGTAGTGGGAACATTCCTAAACATTATAAAGGCAATCTACGCTAAGCCCATGGCTAATATCATTCTAAATGGTGAAAAACTGAAAGCATTCCCCCTAAAAACTGGAACAAGGCAGGGATGCCCTCTTTCACCGCTTCTATTCAACATTGTCCTTGAGACTCTAGCCAGAGCAATCAGACAAACCAAAGAAATTAAAGGGATACGAATAGGAAAAGAAGAACTCAAACTATCCCTGTTCGCTGATGACATGATTATATATTTAGAGGAACCTGGAAATTCCACCAGAAAACTTTTAGAACTCATAAGTGAATTCAGTAAAGTAGCAGGATTCAAGATCAATGCTCATAAATCCAATGCATTTTTATACATAAGTGATGAATCTTCTCTGAGTTTTAAAGCTCAGGATCTGATGAGCAAGAAAAAGTAAAGATAAATTTTGGCTAAATTGAAAAGCCAAGTTTAGAAACTGAAAGCATACCAACATCATGTTAATAAAAAAAAAAATGAGACTACTGTAGTTAAAATATGTGATATTGCTGAAGGACATGCTAAAGAACTTTGTCCATTGCCACAAAGGACCAAATGTAAGAGAGAATCAAAAATAAAGCAAGAGATTGGAAAGTGTGGGACATAACAGAAATCATTTATCAATAATAGAATGGGCTGCCAAGAGAGATTAGATAGCCACTGTCTCTGAATTTCAAACATGTTGCTGTTCATCCTTATTAATTAAAAATTCAGAAAAGGTAGGGACTCCATAGAATCCCATTGTTAAATACAGAAATCCATGCTCAGTTATAATCATCATCTCTCATACATCAATAATCCAAATATGCATGAATTTCTTTGTTGACATTACATTCTTTTAAAATAGAGTAAAACTTTCTTTTCTTCTAGGCATCAAATCAACTGTGCATATTTTGTTTAAAATCTGTGAATAATTTAGTAGTGTCCTAGATTCACAGGGTGATGTCTCTAAATAACACAAAATATTTTTTAAAATGTACTTTATTTATCAGGAAAGACAGCCTATTAGAGTAATGACTCCATTAATGCACTCTTTTTCACAACTAGAAATATCTAGTTTGGTTTTTAAAATGTCCATTAAAATGGAATGAAGTTTCCTCTGGCAAACTTTTAATGGCGATTCCATTTCAGAAGGAAAAGAGCCAAATGGAATTCTCCTGTTGGCTTCAAATCTCTCTTGAGTGGTCTCTTCACAGAGCAGGACTTAAGTATTTTTAAAATAACTTACTAACATTAGAGGGGAATTTGTTAACAGTTGCATAACTTCAGTGGATGATTTGGTTGCCTATTCGGCCTTTGTTGAATGTGTGAAACAGATCACTAAATCATGCACTCAGTCTCTAGCCAGTCTTTCTGGAGAAACCACATATTAAAATCTATTTAAGTCTAGCATTTGGTCATTATACACCTACATTAAATACTACGTACCAAGTGTGTTACATGTATCACCTCATGCTAACAGCAACCATGTGCAAATGGGTACTTTACGTATACCTTTTACAAATCACAAAATCAAAATAAAATAGCAGAATTGTGAAGTTCACCTAGGTAGATTTATCTTAATATAAAACCCATGATCAATGCATGAGGCTGTAAGCCTCATTTTCATCAGAGAAGCTCACTGGGTGCTGATTTATCCAATTGGCTTATTTGGGTTAATTATTTATGTACAAGCTTAATGCTTTGAGGTGGCTTACCTTAAGAGGCTGTGATTACCCTAAACTGCATGAAAAATGCAATCATTTAATCAAAAACAGTCCAAATTTAACCCAACTTATAGTGCTAATTAGATGCACTCAGTGACTTCACTTAGTAAAGCGTCCACTTTGGCAAACATGTCTGCCCATTGCCATAGGAAAATACTTTCAGGTCACCTTCCCCCTGTATCACCAATACAGTCAGGAGGTGTCCAAAACTTCACCTCCATGATTGCTGTACATGGGAGAGAGGGAGATTGATGGGGAGGAAGGAAAAAGAGCAAAAAGGAATGGTGGCATGAAGGTAAGGTGCAGAGAAGAGAAAGATGATTTCAGACATGATCCCTAATCTGATGATGGGTTGGGGCATCCATTCCTTCTCCTGTACCTCTGCACCCTGCTCCACTTAGGATCCTGTCCTCTCCAATGTCAGCAAGCTTGTTCCATAAGTTAAAGTGAGCTGCTTGCAATTTATTGCAAGGGTACATTTTAGCAGTGACCTTTGAAAGCACAGAATTCTACAGGCATGATTATCACTCACCCTTTGCATGGAAGCAGCTGGTTGAAGTTAAGACTACAGGATATGCACCTTGGCAAATAGCAACTACAAAAGACCCACTGACATGAAGCAAAAAAAATCTAAATAGCTACCCAGTCCCATCACTGTTTTAAGACTTCCTTTTTACAACATAAGGTGACAAGAAATCCCTTTCAATGAAACCTAAACAGGATTAACTCTTTCTATGGATAGAACCTGACCAAAACAATTTACCCCTTTGAGCACATGTGATAAATACATGCTTCTTTTCAGTGTTGGTTAAATTGCAGCACTCATACAGTAAAGAGTTTTGGTGTGTTAGAAGTATATCAAGGGCTAGACTGAGGGTTGGAGATGCAAAGTAAAACAGGATTTTCCTGGCCAGGGAGAGAATTTCTTTTTTAATTGGAGAGACAAACAATTATATGACATTACATTAAGGGTTATCAAACCTTATTTTGCACCTGAAACTCTTCTGCATGATTTAAATCTATTTCCTGACAATTGTACTAGCAACCTTTTGTGTGTCATTGCTGTTATTATCTGCATTTTATTGGTGGAAAAGCAAAGGGGTTAAGTGATTTATTAAAGTACTGGAGTTGGGACTCAAACTTAGGCAGACTGGCTCCAGAGTCTGTTTTTATCCACAAGGCTATAAAACATATAAAAGAAATAGAAACTCTCTCAGGGGAACCAGGAAATACTTTTGAGAGATGATGTTTGAACTGAACTCTAAAAGACAGGTTAAATGTAGTCAAAGAAAAAATTTTCAAGGCAAAACAGAGCATGAGGAATGAATTTGTTCAGGCAATGCAGATCACATTTGTAAAAATGTAATTAAAAGTAAGTGGAACAGCCAGGAGTGATAGTACATACCTGTAATCCCAGCAATTTGGGAGGTTGATGCAGGAGGGCCACAAGTTCAAGGCCAGCCTTGGCAACTTAGAGAGCCCCTATCTCAAAATAAAAAACAAAATGACTAGAAATGTAGCTCAGTGGCAGTATACTTACCTAGCCTATGTAAGACCCTGGGTTCCATCCCCAGTACTGCGGTTGGGGGGGAGGGGGCAGGGGGAGAACAAGGTATACGGGAGAAATGAAGAGAGGCAGGGAACTTATATTCAGGCCAGTTTGGGAAGGGCTTTTTATGGTCTGCTAAAGAGTTTGGACTTTGATCTTACAAATGATAGAGACAGCAAGTCAGGTAAACATCAGTGAGGTGGAGTAAAAGCTGGTAGATTCTGTCCAAATCATGGGGAAAGTAAAAAGTAGAAGTTAGGTAGACTTGAGACTATGCAAATATATCACACTCAGCATTCTGATATTTGTCCTGGGTACTGACATAGAAAGAACTGAGAAGTGAAGAGACAGAGTAAACAGAAGATATGAAGATGGAAAAGTATTCAGAAAAGCATTAGCACATTTCATCAAATCTAAAGCACCATTGATTGTAAGGTGCATGATTGAAGAAACACTTAGAAAAATGCTACCAATTAAGCGCCATCTATCATAAGATGCATTCCAGTTTCACAGATGTTGAAAAGCAGTAAATGCACCTTAGAACATATGAATTATGGTTCATAATAATTCAGGTAAAGTAGATTTAATCACTGGTCCCAGTTACTGAGTAAATTACAAAATAAATTAATTGAAAAAAAAAGACAGTGAATGCTATGTAGAAATACAATGGAGATACTGAGAACAGAATGCAATAGTGATTGAGAAGAATATAGATAATGGTTGTATGATATTTAGAAAATAGAATCACTGGACTTAGAAGTCCCACTGTGTGCAGGTGGTAAGGGAAAGAGCTTTCAGGATAACCAGTAATGTCTAAAACAGTTTTCCAGGTAAAATTTCTAAGACTAAAAACACAAAAAGAATGGCAAACATCATGAGTTTGACTTTTTAAACATGATGAGGTTAAAATAAAGGTAGGAATTATACATGGAGATGCTCAACAGGCAGTGGGAATATAGGGTCCAGCTTGAGAAAGAGGAGAAGGCTAAAGATAATGATTTAATAAGCATCCAAGTGATGTAGTCAATATACATGTATCCAGCTATCTACAAAAAAGAAAAAGAAAAAAAAGTCGAGCCAAGAAGTCTTATTGACTTGAATTAACTTGAATTAAAGGAAAAATATTATAAAGACATAATTTCTAGGTCTTGATAACATAATCTTTAGGGATTGGGAGAAAAATGTTCCAATGAAAAATACAGAGAGGTTAAGAAGTATGGTAGTCCCCAACTTACCTGTGGTTTTGTTTTCCACAATTTCAGTTACCTCTAGACAACCATGGTTCAAAAATATTAACTGGAAAATTCCAGAAATAAACAATCTATGAGTTTTAAATTGTGTGCCATTCTGAATAACAGGATGAAATTTCATGCCATCTCATTTTGTCTTCTCTTTGTCCAGCGTATCCACACTTTATGCATTACCCACCCGTTAGTCATTTAGCCATTTTAGTTATCAGATCAGCTGTTAGGGTATTGCAGTGCTTGCATTCAAGTAACCTGTATAGAGTGGCTTCATGCCACACTGCAACGCCTACCTTATTCACATCACTTCACAAATAACATGTATCACGTTATCTCTCACATCATGACAAGAAGCATGAATCTAATACAATATTTTGAGAGAGCACATTCACATAAGTTTTGCTAATTTGTGTTGTTTATATTTGTTCTATTTTATTATTGTTAATCTCTTACTATGCCTAATTTATAAATTAAACTTTATCATAGAAATGTATGCATAGAAAAAAACTTGTATATATTGGATTCAATCCTGTCTATCGTTTCAGATACCCATTGAGGGTCTTGTAAGATATCTCCCATAGATAATGGAGAAATACCATGTAGAAGTTTGGTTGGAAAAGAGTAAAACTTTCAATTATAGATGTACTCTGTTGAAAATACTGCCAGAACATCAAGTGAAAATGACCTAAGTGTAGTTGAAAATGTGGTCTGTATTTCTGGAGACAGGTCAAAACTGGAGATATAAATTTGAAAGCCACCTATTCAAAGTGAGAGTTGAAACTGTGACATGAAAGATTGCCAAGAGAACAAAATAAAAGGATAGTAAAAAAATGATTCAAGGGTCAAACCTTAAAGTAAGTTATATTTAGCCAAAAGAGGTAGTTCTATCTTGTATTAATAAAACTATTTAATAAGAAATGAAAACAACTATGACATATTGAAGGCCAATATGCATGAGACATTTCATATCTGATATTTATAATACTTTAGCTACATGTAGATAATCAAAAGTCCCTTTTACAAATGAGGAAAATCTAAGACTTAGTGGCTTTCCCAGGTGACACAACTGAGGCTGACTTGGGGTTTGTACTTATGGCTCTTCCCCGACAGTCCTTATGGTCATAATGCACTCCTAGCCCACACAAAGGCTGTCTTCCTGTAGTTTTTATGCATTGCTCTCACTTCCTCATGGAGAACATATAGTAAACCCACATGTTTACAAAGAACACAATGAAGTCGTGCATCTGGGAGATTTGTGCAGTGTCTGTCCCAGATGGCATCTGGAATTGTGTGTTTAACACTGACACCTTTTATTTAACCATAAAGAGGTCTTCTTCACTTTACAAGAAATAAAGTTTTCTTAGAACACGTGACCTTGTTAATCTATTCCCATTTCTCCCATTTTTCATTGAAACATGGAAATATTTCCCTGTCAAAAGTGGACAATGATGTAAAGCAATCATAAGATTAGAAGATAATTTAAATTCAGTGACTTATTCAATAGGAAATAATGGGGACTGTGGCAAAGTGGAGAATAAAGTCCCACCTAAGGAGGAAACGACCCTTCAAATTTCTATGTTGCCAAATCTCCAGCTTTTGTAAGGGAAGATGGAACTTAAAACATTAAGTGAAACCTCCCATTTTTGAAGTTTAATTCCCACTTTAAACACTATGCTAGCTGTGGAAAGACTGCCAGTGAGTCAAATGTGCACGAAATGGTGCCATTTTCCCCCTCAATGTGCTTCCACATAACAATCTTTAGTATTGAAGATATCATTCTGCCTTTTTTGTTGTTGTTGTTATCAAGTAAGGTTTTATTTTTCTCACACGACAAGAAGGTCACAGATATTGCTTTAACCATTCAAAAATGTTATCATGGACTCAGTTTCATCCTGTAATTCTGCTCCACTAACCTCAGCATGTTAACTTTTCATCTTCATTCTGCCTTTTATCCTCCAAATATGTATTTCCAACTTTTTACAGTGTATATACATACATATGTGTGTATACATATGTATATATATATATATAAAATATATGCTCGATTCACCAATTATTCTTTTAAATGGGTTCCATTCCATCAGTGTTTGTATAACACCTGGTGCTCACCCTGTTCATGTGGCTTGCTACTGACCTTATACTCAATGGTCTGGTTTTATACTAGCTGGATTTTTTTGTTTGTTTGTCTATTTATTTAGCATTTAAATCACTTTATTGGTGCTTAATAAGTTTCTGTTAATAAACGTTCTTATTTCTTCACATTAACTGCCGTGATGAATCTTACATAACCAATATTTGTAGAGTTGCAGCCATTTTGTCTTAAAAATAAATACAAAATTTTACTTCCTGTTTAATTTTCTCTGATTTATTTGGGTCCATTATCCTAGACATTAAGCCTTGTTTCCAGTCTTTTATAGCTTTTTACAGCTGCAAGGACAATTGTGTAATTGTCATATTCCATGTAATATATCCAGTCTGTGCAATGTTTACAGGCATAGTGAATGTTCATGAGAAATTTTGTCCACTGAGTTATGTACAATTTTAAAAGATCCCAAACTGTGTCACTTCTATGCATTTGGAGGCATGACACACCTGCTTACATGTAGGGTATGACTTAAGTAACTTTAGCTAGTTGGCTGCTTCTGCCACTCTTCAGAACTCTAACCTTCCAGTCCTCTTCAATAATCTTGATTACAAAATTCCTTGCTGGAAACTATAAATATACCTTTGATCATAAAGAACATTCTCTTCCTGTTCCTATGCTTAAAAGAACTAATCCAGGAACATCACTTTATCTGACTCATTGAGGCCTTTCACTCCACATGATTTTCTTTCCCAGAACTAGACACACTGTGGTGTCAATAATGATGGCAGCTCATGCTTTCTGAGGATTCACTGTGTGCCAGGCACTCTGCCATGACTTTACATAAGTCATTCTCCTTAACAACAATGCTGAGAGAAGGACTCTTACACACTGAGCCTCAAATAGCATAGTAGCCTGACAGTCAGTATTGTCAGGGTCAATTTTCCAACAAGTCTGTCCGCACCTAGAACTCTTCTCTTAGCTTTTATTCTCTTTCCTAGCTAGGTCATCTGACCCTACCTTTGATGCAGTCAAATAAATTACCAGTTGGACAGCAGAACCCACAATAACTGAAGAAAAAGCTTTGTGTTCTTTGTACCTGTTTATTTGGCAGGCACATATCAAACCAAAAGTAGAATTTAGATAACCTACTACTGTGCCTATAATATTTAACCCTTTTTAACTCCAGGGGAAAAGTTTTATGTCTTCAGTTTGTTAGGTGTGTGCTTTAGTGCCTAATACACACCTTCATTTCTTCAATCAGATTGTTAGAGTAATATTGACTAAGGAAGAAACCTGGGCTGTGCCATTGTGGTATGAGTTTCTACCTCTTGTCCACCATGACACAGGTGACTGACAGCATACATTTCTGTACCACTTTTATAATCCCACTAACACTCTTAATTCTATAGCTTCTTTTCCATTAAAAAGGTCACTAGCATAAAATAGAGTAAGCATGATGTTATCACAAGGACAATATCAAATAAGTTGTACTTTTTAAAGGAAATAATTTTAAAATGTGGGTTCTTTCCTATCAATGAAGAATTTAATCTGTCTTCTTTTAAATTCTCTATTCTACCAACTATTGATTCATCTAACCTATATTAATTTATCTAAATTTTGCTATATAGATTCCTCACTAAATTAAAGAGTATATATGTATGAATACCAATAAATCATTCAAATCAGGTTCAGCTGTCTTAAACTAGAAGGGAATAAAAGAGTCACATCTCTTTACCTGCTTTGGAATATGTGCAGATAAACACACAGAGAAAAATCCTTAGTAATTACTTTTCTCTGAGGCTGCAATCTCTGTGGAGTCCCCTGTTTTGTCTTTGGGATTTTAATGTTTAACCAATTTTTAATTAATATTAAAATATCAAAATATTAGTTTCTCACAAGAGAGGACATGCCAGAGCAGGCATTTGGAGATTGTTGTTTGTTTTGCAAAGTGGATGGATTCAACTTAAATTTATTTTTTAATTGGGTCAAAAAATATTCATATTTTACATTTAATAAATAAGAAATGGCAGATGCACAAAGGGAAATGGTGATGTATACAGAGCCCTGGTGGACACCTAGATTTCTGTTGAGGGATATTTGTCCCTTTAGTTGAGACTTTGATGTTAAATAAATGGCATCTATCTAGAGAAGTGACCTTTCAGCCATCATTATTCTTTTGTAAAGAGTTAGGCACAAACTTTGATAAGTACAGAGGGAGGAGTCTTGTACCTGAGTTCTTGTGGAAGTGGGAGAAGAGTAATAATAGGATGGCATTTTTGCTGCATTTATCTTTAGATACAATTTTTAACTCTTGTTTTTCTGTGTCACATGTGGCCAAAATTATAACTGAAGAGTTAGAAAAAAAATCTCTGTTGATTAATTATATAGCTTAGATGGTATTTAAATAGCCACATTTATTACATATTTGTAACTTGAGAGGATTCTACACAAATAAAAGTTTTTATGTGGGCTGGGCATCATCCCAATTCTGATTTAGTAGTTTCAGGAAGATTTTATTCCATAAAATTAATCCAAAATTCTGCTGTTATTTAAGGAGGTTATAGTTGTTGATTTTATTTGATGGTATGCTGTGAAGACTCTATTAAAATGTGTTTGACTGAAATTTTATCCTTCCAGCAGACGCCTAGGAAATTTATCTTGATTGCAATGGAAGATGGCAATTTGGAACAATTATTTATCCTTATAATAACTCAAGAGCTTTTATCATCAAGCACTTGCTATTTGAAGACCTGACTTCCATCCCTAAATAAGTGAATATTAATCTGTTCTTTTTAATCCTTGTAATACACTTTATCTTTTGCTGTTCTATGAGCTAACAATTAGAAATATTAAATGGAATCTGAATTGTCAACTTTTCCATTGTTTCTAGAGATATATATTAAATATTCATGATAGAATGAACACTAATGACATTCTCTTTAAAAGAATAATATTATAGGGAACTGTCTTTGCTGCTTCAAGCTAAAATCTAATCATTTATCCATGGAATTCTTCAAGTTTTCCTTCCCTATTCTCAGTTTGACCATCTGCCCTTTACACAAAAACATTGCTGCATACAAAAACATCACTATCCTTTGTTTGCAAATGGAAAAGGCAAACCAAAGACTAACCAAAATTGAATGTTGTGTCAGATTCAAAAATTCAAGATTCCAAGATTTAATAATACAAAATTTGAAATAGTGACTATATAAAATAAATTTAACCCTTCTATATCATCTGGAACTTAAGAGTCACTAGGTCTGCTTTTACAAATCACCATTTTGATAAAAAATAATTTTTGAGAAGGCAGCTTAGAATTTTGAAATATATATCAGTTGTCAGAGTGTGTAATAAGTTCTGTTGGTCGATAATTCTTAAAGGATCAATGCTGGTTGATCCCACCATAATAATAGAATATATCAACAATGAACATAAAAGTTAAATGCAATGCATAGAATAGAAGTCAATAGCGAATTTTAATGGTGGTCACTTATTATTCTATGCAGGACAGACCAAACTATACTGACACATACGCAACGGAGACTATCTGTGAACATAACATTCTGATAAAGATTATTTTAGGAAGAAGAAATTGGAGTACTGAATAGCCATCTAGGTCATTTCTTTAAACCAAAATATTATTATTTTATTTTTATGATATGATGTCCTCATAATGATTCAATAGCATCACGAATAGCCCTAACCCCTACACAATCATATGTTCTTTTATTTTTGGAAATGCTTTGACATTAAAATAGGTATAAAAATACCTACCTCCCTGAGTTTAGTGAGGATCAAATGAGATGATGCTGCACAAATTATAGTTGGATTCTCAGGGAAGGCTCCCACATGGTGAAAGGCCCTTGGAGTTGGTGGTTGAAAATTCTGAGCCTTGGTAGCCATGTTCTCAGAGAAAATCTTTTAAATTTAATTGCCTTGGGGTCCCACTTTTTATATGTAAAATGTGGATACTAATATATACCACAGTTCTGTTTTGTAAATCACTTCAACAAAATAAGACTTAACAATAATATTGCTTTATAAACAGTAAAACAGAGTATAGTATATTGTTCTTAGAGTATTTTCTTAAACTCCTGATCCACTGCTCATGAGTAACTGCTACCTACCATTAGTTCCTATTGATGAATCACTAACAGAATTAGCATATCTCTTTTACATTTTTACTTTGAATTTACATTTAAAATTTTTCTAATATAATCACTGGGAAGATAAGAGACAGTATTTGTTATGGTTCAGAAATAATACAATTGCACTGAAAGAGATGTTTTGAACTAAAGCTTTGTCCTCCGAAATATTTGCTCTTGGATATAGTTACGTTGTTTGAGGATAACAAGGATATGACTTTAAGGTTGCAACTAGCTATTGTGTATTAAATGTGCATAAGATAAATTAGATAAGAGGCTAATTATTTATAGGTTTGCCTTAATTAGCAGATAACATTTTCTAATTTAACGAGACCTTGGTGATAATAATCAACAGTCAAGTTTCTAAATAGCTTTTCCATATCCTTTTGGGCCATTAGTTCCCTTATCTTTAAAGTTTTCAATATTGTTTTCAAGGCATCTGGAATACTTGAGCAGCAATTTTCCCTGTTTGCAGCAATCACCAGTTGAATACTTTTGTGAATGGGAAACTAAATGGGTTTTCAACAATGTAGATACTTTTAAATGAGAGTCCCAATGAAATTATGGATGAATCAAGGCACAGCAGGAAGTCTGTGATTTTCTCCATTTGCAAGTGTCTTTCTAAAAAATGCCCTTAGAACTATAGATATTAACCCACTGATGCCAATGCTTCATTTTTTTAGATAATTCCTATTCTCTTTCTCTCTTTTTTTTTTTTATGGCTCCAAAAATTCACACCAGAACAGTAATAAAGCTGCAGTCAACTGCACTTATCAAATTTTATAAAGTACAACTAAATATACTTCTGAGCAGTGAAGGATTCGTACAAAACATATATGTCGCTGACTTCCAGAACTACAAAGTATAAGTATAAAGAATACTTTGAAATCTAAAGAGAATATAAGAACTCATGCAGAAAAATATAGAACCATCAACAATCCTCTTTGGTATTTGCTAATTATCATATGAATCTGTGAGCAGAATGATTTAGAGAAGGTTTAGTGAATGTCATAAGGCAAACAATTTTAAAGGTTTCTCAGGAAGAAGATGGAATCAATGAAGGTTTCAGATTCACTTGCAAAAGCTGCAAGCAGCTTTGACCTTTGTGACCAATTCTAGCTACAGCTAGATTTGAAAGGGCACCAATGGGATTTGCCACATATACTACTGAGAAGGAAAAGAGTACAAGCAGAACAATTTTTAAGAAAGATGATTCTTTCTGCTACTGAATGACCATACGAGATGAAGAACCATTGATTTTCATATTAACATTACTGGGTTTTAAATGGGTCATTCAAATTAATTCCCACTCACTATTTTTCAACTATTCCCCCCAGAATTGAAATATTCATTTAGTAAGAGTTTTTTTGTTTTGTTTTGTTTTGTTTGTTTGTTAGTTTCTCTTTTTCTTTTATTTGGTTTAATCAACCAAAACCATTGCATGATGTTCCAGAGAAGGGTTTGGGTAAGAAAGTTATTAAAACCATGGGTTTTGAAGATGGACCTCCTGGGTTTAGATCTGAGCTATATTCCTTGTAGCTGTATATTAAAAGAAATATTTAGTCTCTCAAACCCCAGTCTCTCTATCCATAAGATGGGCATAAAAATAATGTATCTCTCCCTGTTTTAATGGGAGGATTAAATGATAACGTTGAGAAAGTTCTTCGAGTATCCAGTTATATTATAAATTGTAGTTGAGTTTCTAGATCTAAAGAAATCACTTATCTTAAGGTATCTTGATTTTTACTAGTATAATCATGCAAATCTATACCTCTTTTATTACTGATTTCTATAATAACAGAAAAAAATTGAAACTGAAAAATTTTAAATGAATTATTCAAGTGCCTAGGAATTTCTAAATAGAGATTAAAAACATTTAAATATACAATAGTGTTTCAATTCATTAGAGTTTTACAACTACTACTCATAGAGAGATTCTAAATGTTTTGAACTAGGTACTTAAAATTTTGAATTTTCTTTAGAACATAAACATTGGATAACTTAACTTTAGGTATACTGGGACTTCATCTTATAAACATGTCAATTTTTTTTAAAGAGTTAAAAATTTTATTGAGATAAAGAATAAAATTATTGTGAAAAATATGAAGAGCCAGGCACAGTGGCAGGCACCTGTAATCTCAACTGCTCAAGAGGCTGAGTCAGGAGTTCAAAATCAGCCTCAGCAATGATGAGGTACTAAGCAACTCAGTGAGACCCTGTCTCTAAATAAAACACAAAATAGGGCTGGGGATGTGACTCAGTGATTGAGTGCCCCTGAGTTCAATTTGTGGGTTCCCCCCACAAATAAAAAAGAAAAGAAAAATATGAAGATAATATCTGGGTGATGATGTTAAGGTAACTTTAATGTCTACTTAAAAACTGACTTGAGAGATATTTTTGTAAGCTTTGGGTTGTTATTGCTGGTTTTGTTATATTATGATTTTCTTCTCTGTTCTTAGAACTCTTTTCTAGAGAATAGTTGTGCAGGGACAAGCTAATATGGTGGTATTTATAATGTTCTGAATTAAATTTATGAGCTAAAAATATTTATATCATTTAAATTAATCAGTTTTCTAGTGAATTATAGTTCTCCATTTATAATGTTTTGTTATGAAACTTCCATAAACTATCCCATTATTCTGCAACTCTCTGTCCTTATTATTTTCACAGAATAATAAATTTTCTTTTGAAAATAATGTGATTATTTTACAACAGTGCAAGGTTTCAAATCCTATATGACTTTCTCACATTTGAATTATGCTTCAATTCAGTGAATTTGTTTCATGATACTACTACATGGATTCAGATCAATCAGAGCCCTACCCCCAGGGAGAAAAAATGGGTGCGGGGGGTATGATTTCACATCTAGTAACGAAATCTCCAAGGAACAAAAGGCTATCCCAGGAAAGTTGTATAAACCCTTTAGATTTTAGGGGATTGCTTAATAGCATCTCTATCTATTTACTCCAGAGTCCAAAAACAATTGAAATCTAAACTAAGAAATCAAGCTGCCGTAGATCAAATAGTACATTAATTGCATACTAGCTGGAGCAATTTAATTGCATTATTTACTTAAATGGATAGCCCCACTGTGGTTCTTGGAATGCAGCTGACCATTCAAATCTGAAGTATTCCCCTACAAGTGCAGAGGGTTCCCCTGTGAGCTCACTGCATATCCAGTAGAGCATCATACAACCTCTCTGCAGGCAAATGGATAGTAAGAGCCCCAATGCCATGGACCCAACTCATTGGGTCAGACATTGCTCTGCTGCAGTGGATGGATAGAAGAAAGCAACCATAAAGATGGAAACATCACTCCCTTCTTTTTTCCTTTAGGGAATGCAGTGGAAATTTCCCCTTTACTTGGTTGGAATATGATAAGTGAAAATAAGTATTCTCATCCTACATTGCACAAGAAGCATGCTCTTCAAAGAAAGAAGATCCCAGATGATTGGAAAGATCAGGAGATAACTTCAGAGAGGAGACAGTATCTAAGATAGGCTTAAAGGAGGAATACAAATTAAGACAGGCAAGATGAAAGAACAGGACTACCATAAGGACCCTGGTAAGAAGTCCTGGAGAAATAACTAGAAGATTTCCAAGCATCAAAGAAGGCCCAGTTGACACTGGAGTACATTTTTAATGGACCTAGAATAATTTAGGAATTTGGTAATATTTAGGAGGCAAGAATAAGGTAGATATAAGGTGTTTATGATTAGAAAGCATGTGTCATGTATAGTTAAGTGGTTTTGACATTCTATAAAAATAATGTATTATTACTGTAGATGTTGCAGTGTTTTGGCTTGGTTGCTGGACAAGTGAATCTGGTATCTGAGTCAAACTAGGAAGAACAGAGAAGAGGGAAACAGTAAACAGATTTCTAGGGAAAAATAGAAAATAGAAGACTACAGTGAGGAAAATTCTAGAATACATATTATGGAAAGCAAAACCCAGAGATGAAACCTGAATTATATTATGAAGGTATTTAGAAACAAAGAAATAAATGAATATTAAGGGTCACATGGAGATGGGCCTTCAGTGGATGCTGAAGGCAGAGAGAATGTTGGCAGAGTGCAGTATAAGCCAGTGGAGGAAGATGGACAACCATCCTAGAAGATGTTGGTGACCATGTTGAAGAATTTAATAGCATAAGGATAGAAAAAGCAGATGGTTTAAGTAGGTATCGGTGGTTAATGATCTATAAATATTATTGGGTGACAATATGCTGACCTATTCTCCTGGACTTTAGGGAAATAGGCTAGGAGGTATCAGGGGGAGATCAGGTTCCAGTTAATAAAAACTGGAAAGAGTTTTGAAGAAAGATGAACAATAAAATGCAAGCAGTCAATAATATATGATGTACAAGATACCAATAAGATAATGGTATCTTATACAGATACAGAATATTGGTGGCCTGGAAAACAAGAACAATCTCAGTAGGAAAAGGAGCTGGGCAGGATCAAGAACAACAATCTGAAGAAAACAATGGTTTGAGATAGAAGCTCCAGGGAACTATTGACTGTACAGAAAGTAGCATACTTTAATCATTTTCATTCCTTCAGAAAGGTATTGCCAAGTCATTTTTGGATGTTGAAAAGTTATATTCCTTCAACACTTTATAATTAGGAACGGGAATTGGCATCATCCTTATCAGAGCTTGCTGCTAACAATGTGGGAGTTTTTAGAGACAGATACAAAGTCTTGCCAACACACTGTAATGTTGTCACGATGCCATCCAGTGGTCAGTTTGGTTACTTGACAAGTGCTCTCCATTTCTCTTTAAGAATATATTTTACAGTGAACGGTCATCACAGTCTGAACAAGCTTCTATGAAAAGTGTTTTATTGTATCTTCAAAAATTACATAGAAGGGATTTGATTTGCTATTCACTTCTAAGCTAATGGAGTTACATCCAGCTTGTTTTCTATATGTGTTATGCTCTGAGAAAACATGATTTAGCCTGTCCTCTATCGAAATTAATGCAATAAGGAACCATGAAATAATGGGACTTACACTGTATTCAATTTCAGCTCTAATAGAAACACAATGGAAAATAATATCTGCGACACAGGCCCAGTTGATCAGAGGAAAGTAATGGATATTTGTTGCTTGGATTTTATCCGTACTCTGGGTTTTATCCTTCAGGGTATGCTCATCAGTAGAGGAATAAAGTAATAAATACTTTTAACTTGACTTATATTCAGTCTCAGTTTGTCTATAAAGTCATATGGTCAAACTTAGCTTGGAGACTTTAATTTGACTTCCGACAAAATAGGATGAATAAGTTACCGTTAGTAGGGACTCTTCTTAAAAATTTTTATACAAGCATAGCTTGCAGGTTTGTTGCACATCCCTTTAAAAACATATTTACAAATAATTTTAGAGATGTTCTATTTGGGACACTGCAACCTTTAGCAATGAAATATTCCATGTTTCCCCCAAATCATTATTTGAATCTCCCTGGTAAATTAGCCTTATGTGTCAGCTACCTAAGTTATTTTTCTGTTAAGCAAAGGCAAGAGTAGAGATAGTTTTACTGTCTTTAGCATCATTCATATGGAGAATCACTAAACATTTTGCATTTTGCCTGTGCAGAACCCATGAGGAACATCAGTTTACCCTGTATTAGAAGGTGTAAATATGTTGGAAATCACTACAGAAAACTATACTGTAGTTTTGCTTCTAAAGACCTAGAGGGGTAGCGTCACCACAGTTCACAATGTTAAAGTGATGCAATATTTAAAATAATCTTCATTCAAAAATGACTAGAGCCATGTGTCACTCAATTATTTTCACATTATTTGTTCTTAGAATACTTAAATTCACTTCAGGAAATGCAGAGTTGATTTCAAAGAGATGGCATTGTCTGCAGATTTACAGGGATACTGGAGCAAGAGATCTGGTGCTACGCAGGAAAAGTAACAAATCTAAAGATGACAATCATGAAGAAACATTTTATCATTCATGTGACTTGCATTTCATATGAACCCATGTGGTCCAACACTCCAATTGATACTAGTTTATCAAAATTAAATCAATGCTGAATTTACTCTATAATCTGTTTCATGCAATGCATTTTCACTGTTTTTATTGTTGCATTTTACTAATTTTTTAAATTCACATTTTGAAAAATTGAGATTTACAACAATAATTGAAAGTACAATGAACACAAATATACTTTGGCTTATGCCAACTGGTAAATCTGTCACATTTGCTTTGTCTATCTATACACATTTTTGGCTGAGCTACATACTTCAATATGTATCTATAGACACCTCTACATACTTCAGTATGTATCTACAGACACCTCTACATACTTCAATATGAATCTACAGACACCTCTATGTACTTCAGTATGTATCTCCTTAGAACAAGGATTCTTCCTATATAACCACAATCCCAGTATCATACCCAGAAATTGAACATCATAACACTGTCAAATAAAATGCTTAAATTTAAATTTTCTCATTGTCAAAAAGTTCTTCAACTATTCTAAGTAGTCTTATAATCAATACCCTGCTCCTCATACACCTTTTATCCAGTGTTTAGCATCAACTGACCTTTATCTGAATCACTTATATAATGGCTATTGTGAAATGGTGATTTCACATTTTCAGATTGACTTCTACAGTAAAGAAGAATCATTTCTTACTTTTATTTAATAATACCACCATAAGCTCATAGATTCTTTTTTTAATTTTTTATGATGATTACCATTATTTTTCTTTTTCATGCTCCATTGTCCCAAATTTGGTGAGTGGGAGACCCTGAAAACCAACCCCTTTGTCTTTCTGATAAGTCCCCAATATATTTTGGGTATATCCTTTCTTATACAATAAGGTGCTAGGCCCGCCTTACACACTCCCTGTCCCAGACTAAAAACTAAAAAAACAAGAAGTTCTGTTTTTTTCCTCTGGGGAAAGTTATTTGGAAATAAAAATAAGTTTATTTTCTCTGAAATATTATTCTTCTATGCTCTTTGGGTGGACAGAGCTAGATGTTTTAAAATAACAGTTTCTTAGTTAAGCCTCCAAGTCAAATGCATACCACAGGACTTCCCCCTCAACATTCCCCCATTCCATCTGTGTGTCTCCCATCTCCTACTGTGGAAGCAATGGTCTCTAACAACATCGGTATATTTTACCATTTATTCTATCCTACAATGCACAAAGTATATTTTCAGAATTAGTGCACTAATAGCAATATTAACAACAAACTTGCTATGTTAAGCTTAAGATTTTTAACTATTCTCTTTTGTCCTTAGACTAATGTACCACCAAGGGTGTTTTGCTTAACAATGCATCTTGAAACCCACTCCACATGAGTTCATAGAGAGACCCTTTCTTCTTCTTCATGTGTGTATAGTGCTTAACCGATCTCTGTACTTTTTCATCTAGAGTTTTTGTTCACCCCTTTTCAATATTATGTCACAACAATTTCTTTGTGCGTGTTATTTTATATTGTTAAAAGTGTATCCTCAGGGCAAATTTCTAGAATTGAGATTGCAGATATGAGGATTATCAAAGATAATGTGATTTCAAATAGTGACACAATTCTCCTCCATTGACATCATGCTATTATGTTCCCATCATTGGGCTTCTTAAAATAATGGCATCAGTACTGATCTGCAAAAATATTAGCAGTATTAATTAATTGCTAGTAAGCAATAACAGACTTTAATAGAATAAATGTAGAGATAGAAATTCCATACACATTCCCTTCCTCATTCCAAACTAAGATTTAAATTTGGCAGCATATGCCATTGTTGAAACACAGCAGGACTGTAGGCTAGACACACAGAATATGTTGAAGCCTCAATATGTATGATTGCATTTCTCTTAGACTAATAAAAACTATAAAATATGAAATAATTACTACAATGGAAATCAGAGTAACAAGAAATCTCAGAGACTTATCTTTATGAATCGTATTAGCAGAAAGTGAAGTGCTAACAATATAAGAACAATTGGATCCATGTATAACCCATTTTTTCCCTTTTCCAAGGCTGGGGGGTGAACCCAGGGCTTTGTATACTATAGGCAAGAGATCTACCACTGAGTTACATTCCCAGTCCCTTTTTCTTAATTTTGAGACAGGGTCTTATGCTAAATTGCCCAGGCTGGCCTCAACTTGTGATCCAATCCTCCTGCCTCAGCTTCCCAAGTAGCTGAGATCACAAGCATGTACCATGCACCCAGCTCCCCATTTTTTACCTCCTAGGTTTCTTAGATCTGACTGTATATAGTTCATATGGTGGTCTCAAGATACAATCTCCTTTCCCTTTATTTTTCTTCTGGGGCCCTCATTGCTCTTCATATAACCCCTATATCTTTCTAAAGTTCAAATATTTCTACTTAAACAGTTCCTAAGATCCCACAATCTAACTTCCCTACTTCCATTGTCAAGTCACTAATGATAATAGAGCTTCATTTGTTATATGTCACTTTCTGATATAATGGAGTCTTTGTAGTAATCATGCAGAATGAGAACAAAATGTATTATGTGCTTTTAGTCAGGAATTTAGGAAATATTTAATCACATTCATTGCTTAAGTCAAGGAGTATTTATTGTGCACCGATTATATGCTAGTCACTCTTCTGGACCTAAGGATTTGTCCCTTGGAACATGCCCATTTCATCTGAATGAATTAAACTTGGTAGGATGTTAGAATACATGTAGCTTACATCTCTCTTTTCCTGCAGTGGTGTAGTACTGAATAGGATGTGTACTGGCTTTTAGTAAACACATAAATTGGACAGAAAGGAAGATATTTCTCTTCTATAAAGCGGAACTGACTCATAGTGAGTAATATGTCTCAATAAGGGGTAATATTGTCCTGGGGGATGTTTGGTAATACATGAAGATATTTTTAGCTTCCATAACTCAAGATGAGAGGTGCTACTGGCATTTAGCAATACTGCTAAACATTCTACAATGTACAAGAGCTACCTCCCAAAACAAACAAACAAATAAACCAAAAACAAAACAAACAAACAAAAAAAACCTGCTCCAGAATGTCAGCAGTACTATGGCAGAGAAACCCTGCTCTAACTAAAGGGTGGGTATGGCTTAATTCTTGGATACTGTCTTAGCAGAGAAGCATAGACCAGACTTCTCCCACAGCCTCTCTCCTACCTCTGACCATCTTTTTTCAAGCCTTAGATCTTTTTGTTCCATAGGTTAACTGTTTAGTTGAGATTCATACCTTCTATTTTTCTTTTTTTCTAGACTGTTCTCAAGGATCAACCGATGCTTACTAAAGTTTCTGAGCAAGCACTAAGGTAGTAAGTTCTATGCCTGCTGGGCATAATTATAGGGAACAACTTTGTTTTTAAAATCTCATAACAAGAAGGACAAGCACAATCCACAAATTACAATTCTTTTCCAGTGTGTTTGTGCCCTCGGTAGCTCACAGCAGGGTCACAGCTCAGTCTCTGCCAGCTACCATATTTTAGCCACCTTCCTGAAATTTCAGAAGCAACAAACCTCCTAAGATGAGGAAATAGTCTGCATTTCCTACATGGACCAGTATTTTTTTTTTCATACTAAGTTTTCTTGCTATGAAACAGACAATGAATTATTTAAATCATCAATATGAGTAAATAGTCATATTAATCATTACTCACATATTTCATATAATAGAAAACTCACAGGGATATCAGTCCAGAATTCACTCAAGTATTTCTTTTTATTTAAATGATGGGGAAAAGTAGTTTGTAATATCACTGCCATACTTGTAGCACTGCATGCCCATATATGAACTAAGTGACTTAACAACAGTGGTAGAACCCCAAATAGGATTTTTACTCTTACTACTATTAGATAAATAACTTGATATTTCAAAGGCTTAATTCAATAATACATTGAAGAAATGAGTTTACTTAGTATCTGCTGTGACTATTTTGGGGTTGAATTTAGTATCCCCAGTTTTGGCTGTATGGATATATCAGGAAGTTATCCCACTACTTTAGAGAGATTATAATGAGGCAAGATTAATATGGACATTATTTTTGCCATCTATGTTGCCACCATAAGATGGTCATCTTGAATGTATCTTCCAACAACAAAGCTGAAAATAACCCTAAATTTATTAACACATAATATCCAGTGTTCAGGATTTCTCAATTGGTCAAAATTAGGAGCATTTTAAAACTCTGTTTCAGTTCTTTTTCCAAGTAAAATAATTACATCTAGGCATAGAAGTATAGCAGTTGAAATGTAATTTGTGCCCCAATGATTCTTATCTTTTTCAACATACACTTTCTAAGTATTTTAGATTCACTGGGAAAACTACTAATAATTTAAAAAGGAATATTTCTCTTAACTGGTTAAACATTTTCTCTGAGAATTCTCCTGTCTTCAAATTCCTCTTCTTTTCTGACATAAAACTACATGAGCTATTCACTAGCAAACAGAAATGTCACCTACCCTAAAGGAGGTATCAAGAACTACCCTCTCGGGCTGGGGAGATAGCTCAGTCGGTAGAGTACTTGCCTTGTAAGCACAAGGCCCTGGGTTCAATGCCCAGCACCAAAAAAAAAAAAAAAAACTATCCTCTCCACTATGAACTACCATCTTGGTATGCAGCTACTGCAGCTACTGATCACACTCAGAGTGAACTTGGACATTAGTTTCTGAGTCTGTGCATTTCTAATGTCCTGGGCTTTCAAGAGTCAATCTCCAATGCTTATGAAGAGTCAGTCACCCATTTAAATGACAACTAATAGGTGTTGAGGGAATATTAAAAAGAAATTAAATGCCTCTTCATTTACCTTTCACCTATCCACTTGCATTTCAATTTATCCAGACCATTTTTCTAGAAAATTCTTTTGCTTATGGTAAGGTCTCCACCTTTATCAGGTACCTATAAAGATGAATATACATGGGGGTAATTCTGATGTGATATTTTATAGAAAAATAATCCAACCTTTCCAGTATCCCTCTGTATTAGATTTCTTCAGAGCACCTCATAATAAGTATTTAACTATCACTTGTTATATAGGTTTGCACTGACATCTTTATGGGAGATAAAAGACAAATGTGAAAAAAACACTAAATCATAGCAAATTGTCATAGAATCAGCTATCTATGAGTAGTGTGGACTAATGATGTCAAAGAGTAGTATATAGAAAAACTTTCTTAAATGTCCACATTTTCATCTAAATAAGTAATTTGTTACTTAATGATTAGATATTTAAAAGTAAAGTGAATGTCCATTAGAAAATCTGAGACTTGTTCTTATTTTTTTAAATCTTCAACATTTGATCAACAAAAATTTAAATGAAATCCTGTGGCAGATCAGGAACTGATGTTTTTTTATCTTCTGCATCTTATTGTTACAGCATTTTTTCTTTCATCTTTCTTTGTTCAGTAAGTTCCTATTTCACTTGCTCTGCCACCACAGTATTTTCTTTATGCTCTAGGGTTTTCTCATAGTCACATCTTCTGAAATTTTCCTCTTGTCTTTCTTCGTATGCCATTTTCCAGCATCCCTTGGATTCTACTTATCTCATAAGGATATGATATAATATTCCTTTGCTTACTTTGTCAACTCTAGACATTCAAACTTACTGATTCCACCTCCCATGCATGAGACTTACAGTTTGCATTCTGTTCATATTTGTTGCAAATGAACCATTCCTCTGTAGAAACATTCTTACAGCCTAAGGGCAGGAATGTAGGAAATCTGAGTTCCAGTCCTGCATTGCTTGGAACTTTCTTCCCTCAGGTGTAGAACGGGAAGATTGGAAGTGATTGTGTTCCTTTGCCCATAATGTTATTATGAAGTGTGAGTGTATGTGTGTGTGTGTGTGTGTGTGTGTGTGTGTGTGTGTGTTTTAATTTTTGCACCCCTTAATTTATTGCCACTCTCAGGTCTAGAAAAAAAAATGAAACTTCTGGAACTGGTCTTTGAGAGAAAGGAAGTAATTTTATTCATGATGTCTATTTCAGTAAAAATATTTCTAAGAGGCTAAATGATTAGATTAAATATCCAATAAGAGTACTGCTGGAAGCAGACTCCTAGACCCCTGATGTCCCACATCATGTATTAGCTGCAGGATCTCCTTCCTCAAACTAGATTTCTCCTGAAATCATAATTTGTCATCTTCTAAAGTAGCAGACAATTAAGGCCTGAGATTCATTTTCCTTGCAAATGAATAATTAGCGAATGTCAATTTCATGTATTTTCATTTCGTGCAAAAGACAAAAATAGTCATGTTAAAATACTGAACAGGCACTTCGGCTGTTATGATACACCAATTCCTGGAGACAATGAATGTAAATACTATTACTGTTCGCTTCCTTAAAAGATCATCTAATCTGGTCTCATTTAAAAGTTTACTTAACATTTATCTTCTTTGTAGATAACTTCAGGAATGTTTGGCTAATTAGATACAAGAAAGATTGTCTCCTTAGTTAAATATTATTTACACATGCTTTGAGATTTTTAGTTTTTATTGTTTCATTTTTTTTTCCAAGACCCCCTTATAACACAAGGTATCTCAAACCCCAAACTGCTGCCATCTGGTTTGTTTTACATAACTCTCTAAGCCCATACGAGTGGCAATATACCAGTGAAGAATAAAAAAATACGTATTGGCTGGAACCCAGGAACTGTGCCCAAAATAGCTTTTTAAAAGTCATTGAGCATAACAGTGGGAATAACAGGGAGGTCGTAGCAGCAGCTGCTCGGGGACACTGGCATAGTTCCCCCCCTCAGCATGCCCCAGGTACAGTCCAGAAAGCCCTGCTCTTAGTGCCTCCAGCTTCTCCTGGAGTTTTTAAGGCCTGTCTATCACTGGCATCTCAACAGCTGACAAGCACCTGGGATGCGATTCCTGCTGGATTTCGTTAATTTGGGTAATTTCCCAATTGTCACAGTGAGAACCGACCCCCAATATGGGCGAGTGTCTTTAATATTTCATTGCATATTCTTGTTTAACCTCACATTATTTTTAGTTTCTAATGGAGATAGCAGATAAGGCTTCATAAAACATTACTTGGAGCCCTAGAAATAGCTTTCTCACTGTTCTCGATTGTGTTCTTTGTTTTTTGTTTTTTGTTTTTTTCTTTTCCTGAGAGGGCAGAAAAGAATTTCTTTCAAGGAAGGTGTATTCAATAGTGAGAGAAAGGGAGCCTTCGAAAGACCACAAGAATCTCTCTAATATGTGAGAATATCTCATTTACTGCTGGTTTTTTCTTATCTTTTTATTTTTAACTGACATGAAATGATTATATATGTTTATGGGGTACAGTGTGACATTCTGATACATTTATACAATGTACACTGATCACATCAGGGTAATTGGCATATCCACAACCCCACACATTTATCATTTCTTTGTATTGGGAGCATTCACAATTCTCTCCACTAGCTGTTTTGAAATATACAATTGAATGTTGTCAACCATATTTATCATATGTGCTATCAAACAGGAGAACTATTCCTCCTATCTAACTGATTTTGATACCCGTTAACCATTCTGTCTCCTTCCCTTCTCTCCTCCACCCTTCCTATCCTCTGGTAACCACTATTCTACTCTGTTCTTTTGTAAAATCAACATTTTTTGGCCACATGCAAGTCAGAACATGCAGTATTTGTCTTTCTGTGCCTGATTTATTTTGCCTAACATAATGTCACCCAGTTCCATCCGTTTTTTCTACAATTAATGGAATTATGTTCTTTTTAATGACTAATACTCCATTTTGTACATAAGGCACGTTTTCTTTATGCATTCAACTCTTGATAGACGCATAGGCTGAGTCCCTGCCTTTGGTACTGTGAATGGTATTACAATAGGCAAAGGAGTTCAGATATCTCTTTGGCATACTGATTTCCTTTTCTTTGGATGTATACTCAGGAGTGGGATTGCTGGATCATGTGGTAGTTCTATTTCTAGTCTTCTCAGGACCCTCCATACTGTTTTCCAAAATGACTGTGCTCACATACATTTCAATTAAGTTTATAGGAGTTCCCCTTTCTCCACATCCTCCCCAGCATTTTTTGTTTGTTTGTTTGTTTGATAGACAATAGAAATTCTAACTCGAGTGAGTCTAATCTCATTGTGGTTTTAATATGCGTTTCCTTGGTAATTAGTGATGCTGGGCATTTTTTTCATATACTTATTGACCATTTATATATCTTCTGAGAAGATCCTTTACCCATTTTTTAAATTGAATTATTTGGGTTTTGTTTTTTTGTTTTGTTTTGCTGTGTGAGCCCCTTATGTTTTTCTGGGTATTAATTCTTATTGATAAAAAGTTTGAAAATGTTTTCTCCCAGAGAATATCAACCCCTTATGAGGTACCAGCTGATCTTTATACTTGTTTCTCCTTCTCCCATTTCCTCTCATTTGTATTTTTAAAGAATGTCGTGTTTTATTGAGATATCAAGACACCTCAGAAAAGACACAGACATATACACACACACACAGTTATTCTTTTTCAGTTCCAAGTAATTTATTTTCTATTAGTGTCTTGTAATTTTTATACTTTGCTGTCTTTAAAAGAATTTCTTCTTTCATTTTTCTTATTAATCCAGAGACTTTTATAAAATTGTACAGCAGGTAATATAGCGAAAAGCCCAACATACCAGCATATATTTTTAGAATAGAGACATTCTACAAATGACAGATTTTTTTTTCCATTTTAGGCCTTATGAAAAATGGATTTGGAACTTATAAAAAATGTATCTGGAACATCTGAGTGCAAGATTTTTGATTGGATTTTAGAATTCAGATCTATGATTTAGAAGCAATTTCTTCCTGTCTGAAAGTGGCCATGCAAAATTGATTCAAAGGTGAAAGCAAGGGTGTAATTTGGATTTTGAACCCTTCACTCTGGACTTAGATTGTTTTCACTTCTGTTGACTTTCTTTACTCCTGTTTGTCCTGATGCAGAGGAAGGTACATGTTTTCATGGCTCCTTTACAAAGGTTGACCATAGGCAAAGCTGTGAATAAGGCTTCATTTTTCTGTCATTTATCCTTTCAGTTTCACATCTTCTAATGTGCACCCAGTGTGACTTTCTAGCTAACACTCTTTTTTTTTGTTTTGTTTTGTTTTGTTTTGTTTAGCTTTCACTCTTGATGGAAGAATCTTAATTCTTATGTTTGTTGTATGGCTCCAAAAGAGAATTTGCTTTTTTTGCACCCCACCAAAAAAAAAAAAAAAAAAAAAAAAAAAAAAAAAGTCAGAAAAATAATCAACAATCAAAAGTCTAGCAAATATGGAGTGGATATCTAGGAGAAGTGAATAAAACATTTTCAAGCCTATGAAAATGCACTGAGGATTATGAGTCCCATTTTACTATCCTTATAAAAACAAGAAATTTGAGTATCAAATCACTGACTTGATAGAATATCTTGATCCCAGCCTCTAAAAGTAGTTCTCTCTCAGTGGGCCTTCTTATATTGAATATCAACTTCCACCTTGTAATTTTTAGCACTGCTAATGGAAAAAAAGCTAATTGAGTAACAAGACACTAGAACACTATCTAGCTTTCTGATCTGGGAAAGCAACTGTGCCTTTCTGACTGTGATTTTCCTCCTCTAAAATTAGGAAGCTCAAGTCTATTTTTAAAAAATGACTCTGCAATAAACTTGGATTTGAATTTGGATTGTACCACTCTACTAGCCCTGAGGTGTTATATAAGCTATTGAATGTGTCTGTACTTCCATTTTCTCTTCTATAAGCAGGAGGTCATTGCAGTACTTGCTGCATCAGGGAAATGGGGAAAGCACATAGTTTGGTTTTGATCATTATTAACTGTTATTTGGATCAGAGAGCCATGTTTACATTATCACAGATACATTAAGCAGTTGGCATCATTGAAAACTGTAATAACTGGCATTTATCACTATAGATCAAATATTGATTAAATCCTTCATTTGTGAATATTGTTTAATCCTTACCATAAGGCAGCTTATAGAAGACATCCTTGGCTTACCCATGAAAAATCACAGTTACGCAATTAAAAACAGTGCTAAAAACAGGCCTCCAGAGGCAAGTAGGCAGTTGGAGGTGTGGCTCAGTTGTATGGTCCTTGCCTAGGATGCACAAGGTCCTAGGTTCCATCCTAACACCCAGGGGGTGGGGGAAGCTGTTATAAAGGTAAGCAGGCTTTTTCCCCAAAGTCCACTCTTTGAATCTCTGTGCTCTGTGGCCCTCCACTCTACAATATTTTGCTTCAATTTAGATGACAGATACATGATTAAATATAGCACGAGATTAGAATAAAAATCAACCTAGCCATCTTTCTTGAACCAGCTTTATTATTCATATCTGATTTATGTAAGATCCTTTCCACACTTGCCAGTGAACTTTGGAGCATAAGTGTATGCATGTTTTGCTGCTGTTGTTGTTGTTGTTCTTTTATGTATGCAAGCTCATAAAGTCAAAGATAGAGTTTTCAAACTACATCTTGTTATTCCCCTACCCGTCTTTCCTAACAAAATCAAATATGAAGGATCAAGTTCTCCAGATGCTTAAAAACTTGTTTAGGCTCATCCTGCAATTCACTTTCTACTGGATAAAATTGGTGTGGAAAGACCTGTAAGAGCACCATGGAAGATACTACATCAAAACACACATTCACACACATCTTCATTTTAAATGTAAGAAGCCAGAGCTTTGACCTCATTGCTTTCCATAGCTGGTGAAAATTAATGACATTTGAAATCGACACATTTCAATCCCTATGTTATCACCAGAGTGCAGCACTTCCCAACACAAGGGGAAAAATCAGAGTTTCATTCTTCCAGATTAATCTTCTTCTTTCATAGAAATGACTTTCAGCTATTTTAGACTATATGTCCTTCATTTGGAAAGCAATTTATATTCATTCACTTATAGTCATTATTCATTAATATCATGAGCTGATGGACTTTAAAAGCCTGGTTTTTCATTAGGTCTGTTTGCAAGGTTAATTTTTATAGCATTTGATCATTTTACTTCCAGTTGCCCCTTTTTTTCTAGAACTTTGTGTCTCACAGCCTTTCTTTTCATAGAATAATCTATTACATGTTTCTATGTACTCCTTCTACAAGGATGTGTCTATAACCCCTAATAATGAGAGCAGTTGCTTACAGAAGCAAAAAGGTTCATGTTCCTTGTGCTAATTATGCACAGAATGTTCTACCTTTCACTTACCAATGAGATAATTGAAATGTGAGTCTTGTGACAGAAATATCAGGAGTTTAAATACTTATATAACATATATTATTGGCTAGTAATTTGTACTGAATATATACATGTAAACTCTTGACTCCATTTCTCAAATATTCTATTATTTGTTTGTTTTTACAACCATTGTTATTGCTAAATTTGAATTAGTCTCTTGTCTGTCAACATACATTACTATTCTGTTTTCAAAACCAATGCTGAAAATAAGGAACATTTTGATGATAAGTAGATATGGATATAGATGTATGTAAATATAGATATTCCTAATCTAAGTACACAAAATTTTCTCATGAAGTAGCAGATTCCAGTACAGTGTATGAGAGCCTTGGGAATAAAGAAGAGACAATATCTTATAATGATGATTCTTACTAATAGAAATATTTATAACTATAATATGATATCCTGTATTTTTGCTATGTTATTAGCATTTTATTTTTCTTCTATTCCCTAATATACCTCATATGATAACATAGACAATAATGGGTTTCAGCATACCACATTAAGTAGAGACATTGATTGATATTTTAAGAAGTTTAGGATATTTTCTATACTTTAAAAATGAGTGAAAACTGAAGAAAGAAGTTGAAGAGGGCCTCAGAAGATGGAAAGACCTGCCATGTTCTTGGATAGGCAGAATTAATATTGTCAAAATGACCATACTACTAAAAGCAATATATATTCAGTGCAACCCCATCGAAATACCAAAGACATTTTTCACAGAACTAGAAAAAACACTCCTAAAATTCATTTGTAAAAATAAGAGACCCAGAATAGCCAAAGCAATTCTGAACAAGAAAATGATTCAGGACAAATCACAATACCCAATCTCAAATTCTACTACAAAACTATATTAGCAAAAACAGCATGGTATTGGCATCAAAAGAGACAAGAATACCAATGGAATAGAATAGAAGACACAGAAACAAACCCAAATATATACAACCATCTGACACTTGACAAAGGTATCAAAAATATATCTTGGAGAAAAGACAGCCTTTTTAATAAATAGTGCTGGGAAAACTGGATATCCATATGTAGAAGGATGAATTTAGATACCTATCTTTCACCTGACACAAAAGTCAGGTCAAAATAGATCAAAGACTTAGAAATTAGACCAGAAACCTTGCAACAACTAGAAGAAAACATGGGATCAACGCTCCATCATATACACACAGGCACTGATTTTCTCAAGACCCCTAACACTCAAGAAATAAAACCTAGGATCAAAAGTGGGATGCCATCAAATTAAAAAACTTCTACAATCTAAGAAAACTATTAGGAGAGTGAAAAGAAAGCTTACTGAATAGGAAAAAAATCTTTGCCAGCTACTCCTCTGACAGAAAATTAACCTCCATAATATTTGAAGAACTTAACTCAATGCCAAAAAAATAAAAATAGACCAATCAATAAATTAGCAGAAGAATTAAACATAAGAAGCATAAATAGCCAAGAAATAGATGAAAAAAATGTTTAGCATCTCTAGTAATTAGGGAAATGCAAATGAAAACTATACCAAAATTTCATTTCATTCCAGTCAGAATGACAATTGTCAACAACACAAATAATAAACAATAATAAATGCTGGTGAAGGTGTGGGGAAAAGGGTACACTCTTATATTGTTGGTGGGACTGCAAATTAGTACAGCCACTCTGAAAAGCAGTGTGAAGATTAAAAAAAAAAAAAAAGAAAAGAAAACTAGGAATGGAACCACCACGACATTACTGAGCTATCCCACCCCTTGTTATTTTCCCAAAAGATCTAAAATTGACATATAATAATAAGATCACTTTAACATTTTTAGCAGCACAGTTCACAATAACCAAATTGTGGAATCAACCCAGATGTCCATCAATAGATGAACGAATTAAGAAAATGTAGCACACAGACACAATGGTGTTTTACTCAGCCATAAAGAATGTCATCCGAGGGTAAATGGATGGAAATGGAGAAAAGCATGTTAAGTGGAATAAGCCAGACTCAGAAAAATCAAAGGTCAGATGCTTCCTCTCATATGTGGAAGCTAGAGCAAACTAAGGGAAAGAAGAGAGATACATAGCAGTAGCTGTACAGAAGAAAAACTTTGCTTGTACCTGAAGAAATAAGAAAGGCTTTAAGAGGTAAAATTAGGGTCAACCCTAGGGGAACATAGTACTAATTTCATTCCAAACCAAACAATTCCCCCTTTTCTTTAGATGTGTAGCCTTATTCTTGTGATAAACCAACAAGCTTAGGGTGAGGAAACACAAAATGAAGACAGGATGCAAAGAGAAAGGAAAGACTGTAGACCAGGGACTACCAGCAAGGACTATGGGTGAAAAAGAGCAGTAGTGTTTGTCTCAGGGAAATAGAGAAGGTGAAAAATGGAAGTTCTCCTGATGCATCAAACTGAAAGGGTGAGGAGTAGGAGGATCATTATTTTCATGCACCTCGATACAATTCCCAATCTACCCTATGAAGACAGTCTGGTTGTTACCTGCGTTGTGATACTGCATTGTGATACTTTGATGTCACAATTAAATGTTGGAGTAGATCTTCAAATGGGTAAGAGAAAAAGGCAGAAGAGTTTGATTTCTGATCACATGTGCAGGCCATTAATGCAGGACATTAAAGCCTCGAATGGCTCAGTGGCTCATTTCTCAGGGAATGCCTAGAAGATGAAATAAGAAGCATCACCTGATGCTGTGGAATTTTGCTATGTTAATACCTCATATCTAAAGTAAAAGAATGCAAAAGAGGAAAAGACACCATTACGAAGGTGGCAAAGGTGAACTTTGTCCATATCCTACCTGCATGATCTCACTCATCCTAACTTGCTTAGGAGCCAGCTCTATGGACTATCTCTATTCCACATTGACAAGGACACATTGAGTGCCCTTAACAACAGCCTGGGATATGAGAGTTGGTTAATGTGAATATCACTTATTCAAATGTTAGACCCTCTGACCCCTAATAGAAACATAGTAATAAAAATTTTCCTCCTTTCTTTTCCAGTAAGTTGAAATCACTGTCAATATTTCTCACAAATTAATTCTCTACAAATAAGTGATTCCTTTCAAAACTGTGAACTCTTGAAGTGACAAGTCATATCTGAATTAAATTCAGTTATATGCAGGTAATCCTACATTACAGTCTACACCATGCTTTAGTCAATAGACTACACTAGTGATCAGAACAATTTCTTAATGACCTGAAAAAGTTCCTGTAACTCTCAACAGCTTTAAAAAAATAATAGAATAATGAAGCAAATCAAAGAAGCAATTTTTAAAATACCCTCTTTATTAGCAGGAGTTGTACTAGGCCTAAGAGGATGTGAAGATGCCACTACTTGGTTCTCAAGAGGTTTCCCCTACAAGTAATCCTTGTAAGACTTGTATTTCACAAATAATATATATAAATATAGATAAATAGATAGATAGATAGATAGATAGATAGATAGATAGATAGATAGATATAATAAATACTACATTAGGCAGAAGGGCTTAAAAGATATAGTAGGAAAATAAATTAATTTTGACAGAGAAAGAAACTCAGTTGACTTAGAACTTGAAACATTAGAAAGATTAGGATAGTAGAGAATTAGTTGAGGTTTCAGTTTGGGTAGAAAGTTTGCCAAGACTGGAGGAAATTGGATTACTGTCAATATGGTGAATTAACAGGCAAGAAATATAGGGGCATTTCACATCAAGAATTTACTTCCAATTTTCTACTTATTATTTTTGTATTTTAATTTTTTGCTATTATTATGATCTATAAAGAGATTATAATCAAAATATATCTTTGGGGTACTATGTGGAAAATTAATGACTAAGTTTAAATATGTTTCCCCATTAAATCTCTTTATTTTATTTTTCTACATTTTAGGTATTTTTAAATCCAAAAATGCCCTGGTAAATAATTACTTTAGATTTTATTGGACTTATCAGATCTCTAGATTAGTTTAAAAACCTGTGATTTAAATAAAAATGCAATTAATTGCCTATAAAATTCATAGACTTATCATTGTCAGAATCTAATGTCACTGATCCCCAAATTTTAAGCCCTCTTGAGGTAGGATAGAAGAAATAGAAAATGGTGGAAAGAAGACATCATGGAAGAGCAAGGAAAAATATTTTAATTCAAAAGCTCTACATACTATCCAAGGCCTATCATGGCCTAATCTTCTCTCTCTTCCAGGACTATTGCTTTCATATTCCTGGGAAATCTGTAAATCTTCCTGTGTAGTGTTAATTAACACCCAATAAATCAATGAAACAAAGAAAGATGATATCTTGAGGAACCTAAAATTTAGAGAACTTTCCAGCACTATCTATTGATCGGATAGTGAAGCCCAGGTCAGTCAGCCTGACAGTCCTGAGATTGACCAGACCACCAGAAACCATCTTGAGATCACCAGACTGATATTCCCGTGTACCTTCCAATACCCACCTCTCAACAAGTTTCCTTTAAAAGAAGAACTGGGACACATATCTCTCCCTCCCAAGATGGCTCTCATTCTCCCTTGAATGTATTTCTTGCTTTACCCCAAAAGATGTCTCTCTCTTGAGATTGTTCTCATTATCCTACTTTCCTGAGTAAACCTTGTTCATGCCTTTGACTGGTGCATGCTGAAGTCCTCTGCCATCGTGCATACCAAGAACCCTGAGTTCCCCTTTCTTTCTGAAAACTCCCCATACCCTTCTTAGGAGTCACCTCTTCTACCATGCCACCTACCAAGTAAGCATTGACACTTGTTAAAATTTATTCGGAAAAATGGTATTTTATACAGGGTAAAGAATTATAAAGTTTTAAAAATAATGGTCCCATTAAATTCAGCAGGCTGACCTTTCCTGTCGACCAGTAAATCTAGCACAACATGGGAAAAGATCACAATTCTGTTTGAAATCTAAATAAAATAATGCCCCTGAATTAGAAGCAATATTGTATGAAAAAAATGTAATTGTTATTGCTTTTGTGATGTTTTCTGTGTGAGTATGGGTCGCATCATCTATATTAAATTGTGTTACTATTTAAGTAGTTCCCAGAGATAAGCAGTATCTGATTTGCTTAGAGGGTTTGTTAAACTTGTACACACAAGTTTTTTCTTTTGTAATATTAATTCTGAAAAATAAAGGGTGTGCTGTTTTTAAATATGTCTCTGTGCTTGTGCGTCATTTAACCAACTCCAATGTTTAATCCTTCAAGTTTTTTTTTTTACTTATGCAGTAGTGAATAAAGGCACTTCTACCCTATAGAGTTGTTTTGATGTACAAGGCTGCCAAAACCAATTTTCAACTGCTGGGAATACCTTAAATGCTGAGGTCAATTTGTCAATAGAATCCTGCCTGGGTGGATTTAATGCCAGTCAGATAGATATAAAATTGGCATTTGAATAAACTACTTTGATAAACTTTAATAACAGAAATTCTTTTAACCTTGGAGTCCTGATTAAAACACAAATGAGCAAGAAAATCCCTATGGTTAACAAAGCCCATTTTGCATATTTATTGCTATCCCTTTTAATTTGTTAGGGCATGTCAGACTGTGTAATGAAATCTATTTTCTACTTGCAAAGCCTCTCATTTTGTCTATTCAGGTTATGTTAGATGTTGCTGCCTGGTTTAGTGGTATCTTACCTACATTTGCAAAAAGGAGAAAAACATTTGAAAAGTGTTTTCTGTCACTGTCATTGCTTTCTTAACTATATATTCCTATATTTAATAATCTGTTTTCAGAATCCAAAAATTTGACTTTTTTCCCTGCCACCAAAATTAAAATCATAGCTATATGTATTTAACTAAGTATTTTTTCATTGTATTTTGTTGGATTGAGTAGTTATTTCTTTAGTCAAAACTATCCCTTTTAAGTTATTACCTACCTAAAAAAAAGAGAGATAATCTTTAAAAATAAAAGAATATAATACAAATTAACTGGAGTTGGTGAGTGTGAAAATGCAGTTTAGAAATACGGTGACTATTTTAGCACTTAGGAAAATAACTACAAATCATCCTCTAGCTTTGGGACTGTTCATGGAGAAAGAGGATGACCAAAGCAGGATAGGAAAACCTTAAACAATTACATATTAAAATGCACCAAATTCACCATTCTGTCACTCGGCCTACCTTCTTTTGCATCTATCTTGGGAGAAACTAAAGTACAAAATATGAAAATCAAATCAAATTACTTACTTTTCTTTTTTCTTTTCTTTTCTTTTTTTTTTTTTTTTTTTTTTTTTTTTTTTGTACTGGGTACTGGGGATTGAACCCAGGGGCATATTACCATTGAGCTACCATCCCAGTCCTTTTTTTTAAATTTTTTTGAGATGGGGTCTCGCTAAATTGCTGAGGATGATTGCAAACTTGCCATCTTTCTTCATTAGGCTCCTGAGTCCCTGGGATTACAGGTGTGCACTGCTGTACCCATTTTGTTTCTTACTTTAACTGCTACATCTGTAGATTTCTTATAGAGAACCACCTCCAGTGGCATGAATAATTTAAAATTGTTTCCATTGTTTGTATCCAAAGACCATAAATTGTATTTATTCACTCATTCATTCAAATAACACTTATTATGCAACTTCTACATACCACATGTTAACTGAAGAAAATGAGTTGTGAACAGACATCTTTTGCTCTGTCTAGTGATTAAGGCATTCTAAGAAACAAGTAAGCACATGCAGCTAGGACACAGAGTAACAGGGGTCCCTAGTCCTATAATATCTAGGTGTTTCTCTCAAGTTTAAGGAACCCTAATTTAGAATTTAATATAAATTATATGTGGGTGGAGGGGAGCCTTTTCCAATATAACTTCTTCAGTAACAGCTACAGAGAAAAAATATGTCCCTTTAACCTCTGGGGAGGCCATTTTCCCATCAAAATCAGAGGGGGAACCTCAGAATAGAACTAATTGTTCTATGATTGATTGATAGTTTCCCTCCTGTTGTTTCCTACAACCGAATGCCATGCATTATGCACACAACAGGAGGTAACAGAGTTAATCAATTAGTGAAACAATTAGTTCCAGTTTTTATAATTTATTTAAGGTTGTAGATAAAATTGCCTGAAAATAATAAAAATGCTGAAGATCAGTGCTGAAACCTAAAGAAATAAATTTACATTCAAATATCAGAGATACATGAGGAGTTGATTGTGCTCTTTTGCAGACAGGTGATGTTAATGTAGTAACAATTACAGTTTGGCAGCAATTAATAAATAGACTGTCAAAACTAGTCAAGATGTTCATGGTTGGGGAAGGCTGCAAATTTTTATCTTTGATGTGATGTGGCTGAAGTGTTCCTGGAAAACTCAATGTGATAAATTAATTTCAAGGATACAACTCTGTGATTCCCCATCTGTAGATGTTAGGTTGGACATTTGAGGCCTAAACAGTCAACATGGTGCCTTCTTTGGGGTCTATATTTAACTGGTATGTGTAGTTAGCAAATGTAATATATATGAATATTCTAAGATTTGTGAGATTGATAAGCCTGTACCAAGAAAACATGAGTCATCTTGGAGTAACACAATTTGGTGGGATCCTGTCATCACAAAAATTCCAGATATAGTGTTCTGTTGCCACATCAGGGTCTAAGATTCTTGTTAGAGAAATTCACTGCAGACCAAGTGTGATGGTCTGGCTCTAAGTAAATTCAAAGTTACGTCTCATGTAGAATAATTTGAACCTGAGTGTGGCAAGAGACGGAGTGCCCTCTGCTCCATAGAGTGAACAAGCAGAAAGAAAGTAATAGAAATGGTCACCAAAGTTTCATTTAAGACAGCAAAGGAAGGAAAATATTCAAGAATTCTATTACAAATTCTATTTCTTTGAAAGCAAGATATACGAAGGCATTGAAAGCCATATTGCTTACTTAATAATGACCAGAGCTGCCTCAGCTCAGAATATAAATCCCTCATCAGTTTCACATTAGCTATTAGCTTGTCCAGGTTTCAGTAAAAAATGAGTGAGATACTGATGCTAACATATATATGTGTGTAGCATTTAAACCCCGAGCACATTCTGAGAGAAACACTCTTGAGTGACTCAAATGCAATCCCTCAAAGAAAGTTAACATTTTTAAAACGTAATAATAACACTGTTACTTTGATGAATAATTTCTTGCTAAAAAACTCTCTGATCAATACAAATATGACTGCTAAGAAATTAAAAAGGCAAATAAAATATCACTATCACCCAGAAAAACTAGGTTATACTGACAGAGAAAACTAATTCTAAATGTGAATTCTATTTCTAAATCAAAATAGGAAAGAATTTACCCCATTGCGTAGAAACTTTCCTATCCTTAGAATATAAGTCTTATAAAAATTTGTTATAAAACTTCATCTTGTAATTTAATCCTAGGAATTAGCTAGGAAGAAAAGCAAATTGATATTCTCAGCTCCGTATCTTTGGTGTTGTAGTACTTTTATCAACTTTAATTAATTTTACTAATCCCTTTAGTTAATGAATAAGTAAATCAGAACCAGGGGAGAAAAATCCATCAATGGAAAGGAGAATGGTAGAAAATTCTTAATTCAGAAGTAACCCACAGCTACCAAAGTGAATTTGTCAACAAACTTTGCTATTTTGTTAATATTCTAATTTCTGTGTTATTGTTCTACTTAGAGCAAAATGTTTCACAGTTAATCTCTATGGTACTTTTGTTTCTTAGCTCCCTAGAAGACTTTGATTTGGCAGTAACTAAATATTTGAATATAAATTGATTTTATGCAATACACGAAAAACAAGTATTTTATTGATATAAATGGTTTCTTTATTTGTAGAATTACACAAAGATTATTTTGAAGCAGCATGAGCCCTCTCTGGATGGTATTAAAATTTCATGCCTAAATCAAGTTGAACATTAATTTTATGAGTTTTTTGTCTTAGGTAGTAGCATAAATGTCTACATCTGAAAGTGTCAGGGGATTAGAGATGTAGATAAAAATTTCCAAAAAAAAAAAAAAAAAAAAAGATGTAAATGTGAAAGATGACAGAACAATCATGTGGAAAGGAAAGTGGTATAGCTTTTCTTTCCTTCTTTCCTATTGATGAAAAAAATGCTTGAATTTAAGGACTTTAATCATTTTCTTTGAATTTGATTGATAATCATAGAAGACTGAGGCCTGCATTATGTATGTAGCACAGTCAATGCCCAGGGACCATGGGGACAGCTGCTGGGAGAAGTGGGGAATCCTTCAGGAATTTCTGGAACTGGAAGCCTTGTACCCTGACATTCTGATATCAGTTGACTTTCTGGTATTGACTTCCAGGCTTCCTTCATTGAGAAAATGGTCATAATCTTTAACCAACAAGGTCAAGAGAGAAGCCTCAAGGGCCGTAAAGACTGTGCTGCTGTCTGAATTCTTTTGATCCACTTTAATGCCAACCATGCTCGCCTCTGCCAGCAAGCTGCTTTTCTCACTCATGACTATATTCAGTCTCTGATGATGGACGTCTACACAGTGCCATCTTAATCAGTTGATTTCCAGAGACTTTTCTTCTCTCCAACACCCTCTGCAAAATGCTGTCTGGATTCTTTGCTTGTAATGAATAACAGCATGATTTTGCAGCTACATGTTCCCTCTTTCAACATTGAATGCTCTATATCCGTTCTCTCTACCAGCTGGCTTCTCTCTCCACTGTCAGCATTTTGTGATGAAAAAGATGCAGCAATAATGTGTGCCCAATGTGGTGCAGGCTCTGTATTCACTCAGGTTTTGAAGCAGGCCTCCATTCTCTTTGTTGAGATGCCCTCTCACCTCTCTAATTACCAGTTCCCTCCAGAATTGGACTTGATCTAACTTGCACAACCCTGAAATGTATCCAGAGCCCACTCATCAGGCGGGAAAGAAATGAACAATTATGGGCAAATTCGCCTAAGTTTACCTAAGCTTATGTGGTTCACTCCTTTATTAAAAAAAAAAAAATGTACTATTGGTTTTTACAAATATAAATGTATATTATAAGCACTTTTAAATTCCTATCATGTCGTGCTAGGGATTTAGACATTATGCTGAGTATTGAAGATACAAATATGTGTAAGACCCTATCACAACTCAGGTTGCTCAAAGGCTGGTGAATGTAATAGATGTATAAGCAGAAAATCATAATATATAGTAATTTCAGAAATGCAATAAAGATGCACTTAAGTACTGATGTTTTTCCTTTCCCCCAATATGAAGTGGAGGGTGCTTTTTACATATTTAAGAGAGCATAAAATTTTTTATTAAGATTACAAATAGGAATTTTGTTCCCAGTAATGTATTAATTACAAGTGATAATTTATACTTCCTTCAAGAGTTATCAAAATGGTAGAAAAGTTATGAAAAGGGTAAAGGATGTAAAACTCTGGGCACCATGAAATGAGTTTAACAGATCAGAAATTCTGAGATGTTTCTAAAACATAGAAAGCATATTATAGTTGGTAAAGATACCAGATCTAGGAAAATTACAACACAGAACTGCTTGGGAGAAATGTACTTCCAAGAGAGGAGCCATTTTTTCCAGCTGGCCCTTGATAGTCAAGCAAATTGCCCAAGGATTCTGCCTGGAGAGTAATTACAATGGAGTAATTTATTAATAGAGAATTTCCCATTCACAGCTGGACAACTGGCTCCAGTTCACACAGAGCTCCTAAGAGGCACTATGAGAGCTCTAAGTGTGGTAGGGATGGTTTAGGACCAAAAGAGAAGCAAATTAGGCAGCTCTTCATCTCAAAAGGGTATGAAGAGGAGTAGGAATAGCACCCCTGCCATAAAGAACATAGGATCTACTCTCAGAGAAAAGTCTTCTTACCTTGCAAACCAAGGAACCCCTGGCTATCTACTACTTCCTGCCCAGAACAGCCTGCTCATCCATGCACCAAACTTTCAATCAACCCTTCTATTCACAGAAGATGCAACTGGGGAGAAAAGACTTCCATGATTTAGAAGAAATCCATGCCAGTTCCTAACATTAGTCATTCAAAGACTCAAATTTAGGCTTTTTAGCTTCAGAGCCCATGTTCTTATCTAATACATAACTGGGCTTTCTTGCATAATCTAGTAGTATAACCTCCCTCCCAACATTTGTTTATATTTGCCTTTATTAAGGAGTATTTCTTTTGCAAACAGAAAAAAAATATCCAGTTGGCGAGCAAGCATCTTGCACAAATAGTGAAAAGATAAAAACTCAAGGAAACCTATTTGGGAATCAAAGGGTTGTCACGTGGGTTAGCTAGTCATCCCATGTTGTCAGCCTTAGATCTGTTCCTGGCTCTTTCTGACTCTCAGAACCTATTCACTCCCAACTCCCATCTCTTTGAAGCCAAGAACCTCTAAGAGCATCATGGTTTTTCTAGTTAATATTCCTGGCAGCTATAATAGAATTGCTTGTGCTAGACAAGGGAGAGTTCCATGTATGCATCATATGGAAATTGGGGTTTGTAAATGGTTGACTGCCTCTGAGTTGCAAAGCCTTGCCAGAGCCAATGGGTGTTAGACCTTCTAGCCAGTTTCACACAGAACCCTGAAAGATTCCTCTGGCAGCAGCTGCCATTTTATTTAAAATCAAGAAATCTGAAAATATACTGAGATCCTATTCCACAAAGAAAGATAAACAGCCTCCATCAAGAAATTGACCAAAATAGTTTTATCTCATTTGAAGATCAAATGGCATTGCTATGGGACCAAAGGATAGTGAAGTAGAAAGCTAGAAGGAAAAATCTGGCCATCTTCCAGGATCTGGTCTTCAAAGTGAGAAGTTCAGAAAATTATTTTGAAAGCCTCTTGGTATGACTCACACTAACCAGCTCACAGTGGGCTAGTGTATAAAGCAGAAAGCCAAGAATTATTTAGGGATTGGACAGGGCATCTTCACACCTGCACATTCTCTCCGGTAGAGAAATCTGCCTGACAAATAACACTGTGTTAACCTTCATGGAATCAGAGCAGGAGGAGTTTATTGCTCTGTAATAGGAATATGTTTACAATAGGAATAAGACATTATTGTTGGTGTTACATAACCACAATTTTTATTAACCTTGAGTGCCTATTATGTGTTTACTTATTATCTTATTTAGTTCCACAAAAATTTATAAATTGTGTGCCTTTTAGTAAATTAGGACACACTGATTCAGAATACAAGTGACACACACTTATTTTTTTGGCCAGAAAAATATAAGTGTGAGAACTGAGATCCCTGTCCAGCTGGCCGTGCTAGCACACATGTGTGCCGGGTCAGGGGCTCCCTTCACAGTACCACTTACCTTGTGAAAGTCCCCTCTCCCTTTGATAAGTTCTATCACATTTTTCAAATATCCTAATTCCTACATTTTGTTATTAATTATTCTTTTTTTAGGTCATTGTTATCCTCACCTTTGTAGCTTTAAAGTTTCTAATAGAGCTGTATTTTGCATATTCTTTCTATTTCTAGCATGGAAAATGATTTGATTTTTAAGTTGACTTTTAAAATCTTTCTCATATATTTTAGTTTGATTTTATAATTCTACTTCAGTTCTTTAGGGGCATTTTGTTAGCATTCTGCTGCTGGCTTGCTTTCATTCTTTCCTCCTTTCTGTCTTTTTTAAGGCACAAAATTTTGATAAAATCTTTAGGGAATTTTCCCCCTTCTTGATTTTGTCTGTAATTGCAAAAGCACCTGAGTGGTTTCAATGAACAAAACCTCTGATAAACAAGTAGACTTTTATTAAGTCATATCTTCTATTTTATTCTATGTTTCACCTTCCATAATACAGGGTGACTTTTGGTTGATTAAAGTCAATACTCATATTTTATTCATGCTATCAGCATACAGTGTCACAGAGTGTTAGTTTATCTAATATACTATTTGGTTGTGAATTTGTAATAGTGTGCCCTTACTCAGAAATGTCCCCTTAATCAGTTGGATATTAATTGTGATTCAACTACTTACAATACCTATTGTATGGAAAAGCAGATGCATATTAATGACATAGAAGAAAAAAGTCTGGCTAAATTTGTTGTTTCTGCCAACAAATACATCATGGTTTATGATGATGAAATAAGCTTCAGCTTCTAGTCATCAGCAATCTTGAATTACCCAATAGGAAAAGGTACAGATTTTCCCTATAGTTTTTACTTTATGGTAAGGTAGAGATTTCTCTTTAAGAATATTTAAAATTGAAGTAATATGGTATTTTAAAAATAAGATTTGTCTAACTTAATTTTCAAAGAGTTTATTTGTCATGCTCAGTACAAGGGCTACAGATCATTTTTTAGTTTTAATGTCATAACAACAAATTGTTGATGAATAAGTATGGGAAAATTGCCCAAAGGGAGAAACAAACTACCTGTAGAATAACTTCATATCAATGAAATTATAGCACCTATAATTACTAAATATGAAATGAAAATGTAATTTAACTCCATATATTGCTCTTGTTAGTAAGCCAGCATGCAAATGAGAGGGTATTTACAGAGCTTTCTTCAAACTGAAAACTATATTTTTTCTAAATTCTTTCTCTGAAGATCTAAGACAGATCTAAGACAGATAAAAATTCATCTGTCTGATTATTGAGCAATTTCTATGAAAATTAAGTACAACCATCGACCAAATGAAAGTAAAATTTAAAAACCATAGATAATCTTTTACCAGAGTAACAGTTTTCACAATGGTGCTTCAATGTAAGATGGTGAGTAGATCATATTTTATGGGAAATTCGTTCTTAAACTTACTTTCTTAAAGGAATGTAGTTTCAGTTTGTCAAGAGGAAAGAAGAGACGTGAAAATTCTTTATATGTGTCCCTAACTTTATTCAAACTTGACTTGCTTCTTATTAAGAAATAAAAGCAAAGAAAGAAAAAGAGAAAGGGAAGAAGCCAAAGAAAAGGAACCCATTAAGAAACAAAGACCATGCCACATAACAGTTACCATGGGGTTTCTGCCTTTCAAATCTCCTCACGTCCCCAATTCACTTCTGAAGTATTCCATATGGATCAAAGTGTGGTTATGCACTGTTCCCTTACTCCACACTTGGATTGATGGTGGACACATTACAAGGTAGAACATTCATTCATTTGGAATACCATGTGCAGGAGTGGGATGTCACCTAAACCTCTCTAATCTTTTAAATTAGAAGAGATCAATAAGAAAACTAGTTTCCTAATATTTCAAATCAACTCACTTCCTATTTATCTAGGAAGCTAAGCTTCTCCATAATTTACAGGATATAGGGAAGATACAGCTCTATTCTGAGTGGAAGAAAATGTAGTGAATAGCTCTTAGATCTATTGAGAATCAAAAGCTGGGATCAGAGCATACAGGTAAAGGGCATTAGAAAGAAGCCACATTGGCAAAGCATAGTAGAAACCAAGTCTTTATACAAAAATCAATTTTGTTTTTATAATTGTGAAAATCATAGTGTAGAGTATTTACATATGCTCTCTTTATGCAACAAGCAATAGCAAGTGCCACACAAAATGGGTTAAACCATAAGGAAAATCCCCTTACAAGTCTGACAGTAAGGTGATTATAGGGTTCATTAGGCCAGTCTCTCAATACCATCCTGGTGGTCATGGTTACTTCCAGCTGTCAATTCTGCCATCCATAAAGCAACAGTCTTCTTTTTTCATTAGATTCTTTCATGATCATAACATGGCTACAAACTGTTCCTGGTACTACATGCAAACAAAACCATCTAGCAGAGGAAGTACTGATACCTCTGTATAACTGTTTTAAAGTTAGAAAACGTTCCCACAAATTACCCAACAGACTCCCTCTTATATCACAACCAGCCAAAATTGGATCATATGTCCTTGCCTAAACCAGCATTGGCAAGAAGAATCAGGTTACCATGATTGATACATAGACTAATAAGATTTGCCCATGAGATAGGGATGAGGTGATATCCCTACAGCAGTAGTTGTCTGAAAAGCACAGGGTTTTCTTAAATTGCAAAGAAAAAATAGCTGTTAGGTAAGCTCCTGATACCCAATTTTGTTCATTTTTATTTTACAAATTATGAGTATCATTTATTCATGTTTCATGTTTACAAGTTAACTTACTGGCATGCAACAAAAGGTAAAATTTGGGATGGAGTTTAAAAAAAATATCACTTTTTATACTTCCTATCTGTTATTTTTAGCATATAAATCTGCAGATCTGCCATGCCCAGGTTTTCTGTGTTCTGCATTCAGTGATGTTCTATGAGGCATGCTATCTGTGCAGTCTCTCATGATCATTTCTACAGCAGCATGTATCACATTGGATTTTAACCATTCCGTGTTCACAGCTGTATCTCTATGCATTTAAATGCTGAGTGCACTACTTCAATGATTCAGAGAACCCAGTGTCATGTTGGGCAAGCTGTAGGCACACAATTTATTCATTCGATCAACATTTATCTACTCAGTTATTTGTGAGACAGAATTGCATGAACTACCCTGTTTCAATTCAAATCATAACTCTACTACTTACTAGCTGTAACCTTTACAAGGTTTTTCATCTTTAATAGAGAGATAATAATATTGCCTGACTTGTGGGGTTTATTTTGTGAGCATTAAATGAGCATATAAATAAATAAATATATATATATATATATATATTTAAAATACTTATAACAATGTCTGGCTGTTAGTAAGTGTTAGATATCTTTATTTATATACTATTTTTTTCAGAAAGACTGCAGCATTTCCCATCATCAATTTTATATATAGATCAATTTTAAAGCTTTGCTTCACTGTGTGACAAAACAATGACAGTATGAACACAGTTTGATAAAAGAGGGCTTGAATTGCAAGCTTAGATTTTTGCTCAAGTGCCTGCAGCTCAGAAACAGCAAGAGCTCAGAGCTGGGTTTCAGCAAAGTATTGGAGAATGGAAATTCCAAATTTTTTTATCTGTAACTTCTATTGAACACATTTTGAGAGCCAGTTATCTTGGTCTGACTCAACTGTATTTCTTCAGTAACTGCCAAGTGTCTATTCATCTTAGTGTACAAGTCAAAAAGAAGTACCTTCAATTACTATTGTAGACAAATGAGCATAGTTTCTGAAAATTATGTCCAATTGATTCAGGAAAGAGTTTTATTCCATCTCTTGATTTCATGTCTATGCTTTCTACCAGAAAAAGTAAAAGTGAAAGAAGAAGTACTTTACCTCTTTCTGTACCATTTTAAGACACAACAGAATATACTCGAAATCTTTCAAATGCTTTAAAAAAGGCTGTCATGATATCCTTGCTTGATCATGACCCTGCCATTCTTGATAAAATTTTGAGAGGCCCTTTAAAGACTTCAAGCATTCTCCATTATTGACTGGCATTTTAAAAATAAACATGATTTTTTAAACATCAATATTTCATTAAAAGAGAAATGGATAGTTAAGAAATGTGTTATTAAAAAATGTTAAGTTTGTGAATTCATTATCAAATACTTTCAGAAACAGCTCTAGTATCTCATATTTTTAAGAATGGTGTTCTTAGGGGTGGAAAATTTTTAGATTTATGTAAGACCTCTTATATTCTATATCATTATTGTGATATTCAGAGCATGGGTTTTGCCTAGGATACGTTTTGTCTCTTTCCATCTTTTATCCTCTTTAATACTGGTCTGAGAGGGAAAAATAATGTAGCAAGGAACAGTTTTCACTTGGTTCATGAATTCATCCTTGCTTTAGTCAGTTCTGAAATGTATATGGACTACAACTGCTGAACATAATTGTTCTTGATCTTCAGGAAATAAGAAACTAGGTTTGTTTAAAATAATACATCATTTGTAAACAAGCTCATATCTTCATTCTTGGGAAATATGTATTTCATATTTCATGGTTGCACTCTAAGAAATAATTATAAAACTCAGTGTTATTTTATATACCACTAACAAAAAATGTTGCAAATTAAAATGTCAAAATTGTCTCATGTCACTTGCATTTTTATTTTGTACTTATTGAAAGATCATTCAGATTTATTCACACCAATTTTATTTTGTGCCACCATTGCGCACACAAAAGAGGAAAATAAAAGCAAAATAGATTGTTTAATGAGTTCCAAAAATTTCTAAATCCGTCCTCAACTCAAAGTTGACGGTGCTCATCTTTTTTCACACACCATCATCTCTTGTGTCATTAAGGGTGCTGGGGTAAAGCACTTCTGTGAATATTGCTCTGTTGTTGCCTCTAAAAATCTTCCAAACAGCTTCCTCTCTTTATGCTGGTTTTGATGGTGCACGTTGTCAGAAGAAAGCTTCAGAAAACAAGCAGGATTCAGGTCCCTTCCCTGGGTTGCCCTTCAATGATCTGTTATCTAGAACATCAATGGGAATAACAACCACAATAAGCATGCACAGCAAATGGCAACTTGGTCTGGAAGGCAGTGATAGTAAGATGCAGCAGATTATGAGAAAAGTATATATATATCCCATTTCAGAGATGTGGAAAATGTGAAAAAAAATATGTTTTGAAAAAATAAATTCTGTCAAACATTTAACACATCATTCAGCTACCAGTCACCATAGTATGTTTCCAAGTCTACGATAGGAATTCCACATCACTCAATATTGTCAGTTCCATTACTCGTCCATGTACATCAGTTAGAAAAGCAAAGCAAAGACTTAGTTACAGAATTTACCACTACTGGATATAAACTCAAGCTCACCAGAAACTGGCCTCATGAACTCATGCAGTAGATTTTATTTCCCATCATCCTCTCTCAATTACTACAAGATGCAGATACACTGATTATCACAAATTATTAGTATTTGCAGGATACTATGTACTGAAACTCAAAACTGAAAACCAAGCTAGTGGAAGCAGAGTAGCTACAGCTATGGCATTGTGTGGCAGTAATGGTGTGAGCCCTGGGATCAGGCATTTATATTTGGAATCCTGGCTCTGTGACCACACACATTTCCTCTCTGCTTTATGGCTCAGTTTCTTCAGAGAACTTCATAACTTAAATTCCTGAGGTGAGATTTTACTGGCCTAGCTACCTTTTCCTACCATACAGTGTCTTTGGCCCCAGTCCAGTGCCCAGGACTACTAAAATCTGAATTCGCTGTGACTATAGCCACATGTCATCCACCTAAACTCATCCCCATCTTTACAGACTGGAAAACGCAAGTTTACTGAAAAATACCTACGCATGAGCAAATACTGGAATTTATACCTTTATATACATCTCACTCACCACTTACAGGGTCCATCTCCCCTCAGAGAATGTAAAGTTAAAAAATAAATATAGAGACTGTAAACAAGATGGGGCAGCTCAGAAATAAACCAGGAGGTAATGAGGTATTTTGATATAGGTAGAACTTCATTATGTTTTTTAAACGATGAAAATTAGGATGAATAAAAATAACTAAATACTTAATATAACCAGTCTCCTTCCTCCTTCCATGAATCTTGAGAAAGTGCTTGTGCCTGACTTAACGGGGACAGGTATGGGAGGGAATGAACACTGGAGAATCTAGAAAACTAAATAGTTCTACATAAGAAAAAGAGGAAACAATTTATATTAAAAATAGGAATAGGGAAATTGTTAAGTCAGAGTTCTCCATCCTCTAAGAGAATCTAGTCACCAAAAAAGAAGAAGTCTGGCCCCTGGTTTTTAAATACAAACAAAATGCCTCTTAAAGTATTGACCATTTTGGCATCTCACATCTGTACCTCTCTCTGTTCATACCATTCGAACCTAAATGTCCTAATTCCAGGTCTTATTACGGTTTTTCACATGCTTCCTGGAAATCAAGCATGTCAAACTGTGTCAAGAAGGTAACTGTGAGCTTTCCACTGTGGGTGTCAGGGGATGCCACTGTGAAACATGTCTGAGTTCTCGTAATGGGAGGAAGAGGCAGCAACAGAAGCTCATGGGCTGTCCTCAGGTGTGAACTGGAGCCTTACTCTCTACACAAAGCACATGAGTAAACACATTAGGGATACACATCCAATTCCTGGTACAGGATACATGAGACCTAACCAAATGTGACCATTGTTCTTCCCTGAAGGAAGAAAGGAAAGAAGGAAGGGAGGGAAGGAAAGGAAGGACATTGGAAGACTATGAGAGTTCCTAAGAGAAAACAGAAACTGAAGGATTTTAATGAGAGAGGGGAGAGAAAGATAGAAAAACTAAGTGACTGTAGGAGGCTACAGAGAGACAGGTGGGAAGAAGGGAGAAAGAAGAAATCTAGAACCTTCCATAGCTGGAACTGGAGAGGAGTCATGATGTTTAAAGGGGATTCTTAGGAAATGCTGCTGCTAAGCACACAGTATTTCCTCCTTTCCCACATTTTTCCAAAGACACCTTCTTCAGCATCACAATCTATACAGCTCTCCAATGTCTGTAGTATGAAATTTGTGGGGCTGGGGAAGAGCATTGATTCTGTTCTCAAAGTAATGCTAAGAAGGTTCACTTACATTGCATTTGCAAAAGCACTTTACTTCTTAGAAAATGTACTCTTAAGCAAAATTCTTCCTCTGATAAGACTCCCATGACTTGATAAATGGGTAAAATAAAAAAATTTTTTAAAAAACCAAAAAACAAAAAGGAAAAGAATCCAGGTTCCTGTGTATTTTTAAACTAGGCTACCTGCCATGATTTCAGTTGCTCCTGGGTCTGAAAAACAACCTTTTATCTCTAGCCTTTGCATCGGACCTGCCTCCAGAAGTCAGTGCTACTCCACCATAACAGAGCTGTTATTATCTCTTGCTTCCCTCAAGAGATTTTATCTTTTTGAACTGAAAAGAAGATACACCTCAAGTCTGACATTCAAACATCTGCAAACTTGTGGAAGATTTTGATGCACTGCTAGACTTCACTTATGGAAGGATCCTCCACTAAGGATCCTTGGGCATAAATGGAATTTAAATGAAGTGTTAACAGTGGTTCATTTATTTTTTTCCTTCAAAATTCTTTCAGAGTGGGGGTTATTGGTCAGATTCCCTGGGAACCTATTTGGAGTCTAAGGTAGTTCACCAGGGAATGTTTTCCACATGAGAGACTGAAGGAGGCAGCTTTAGATAAAAGAAGATACTTCTTTAACTGAAATGCAGTTAAGGAGTTTCTGCTGATCCTACAGTGTTTAGTTCAGAGATGAACTAGACTGAGGCAAGGAGCTAGGACTTCATCCCAGTACCCACCCATCATTGCATGCGTGTTGTCTCCATGGAAGGGAGTTGAACCTGAGTCAGGGAAGCTCCTTTTGGTCAAGGGCAGTTCTTTTGGAGGAACTTCTTGACCGGGAACTGTTAGCAGGCAGCTCTCCCTGAAACTGAGGGCAAAAAAAGCTGAGGGTCTCATTCCTGATAGTGAGGGGATTGGGATAGGGGGATGGCAAGTATGCATGTGGCATCCACTTAAGTTTCCATCTGTGCTATGACAAGTTGATGAAAGAAAATCATTACTTTCTGCCCCACCTCAAAACACAATTTTACACATTCCATAAAATTTCAGACTGGTTTTAATAATTACTCCAAGAGTTACTTTCAGTTTGGAGCTTTTGTGCATTAGCATTCTTTTGTTTGAGTAATAATATTTTTTTCAATATTTCTTTGACCTTCTCCTGATTGCTCCTTAATTTTGCATGCTATTATTTCAAAGTACAATACCTAAATAGAGGTAGAAATAGTGCTTTCTCTAGAAATCATTATGTTTATGCAATAGAGTAGTCTATCTCACTATACAATCTGAGAAATCTATATCAATTTGTAGATCTAGAGATAGACATAATTAAAGTCCTACTAGGAAGAATAAATATAAGGGGAAAGTTGGGGAGTTGTCATGGCAACAAAAATCTTGATTCTCCTCACTTTATACCACAGAAGTATTAACCTTTATGATACCTAAATATTTTTTGTACATTGTATTCTAGTCAGTGACCATTTTGTGTACTCTGTTTGTTAAATATGTAGCTGCATTATTCATTCTTGAGATTTATCTTCTTGATTACATTTTAAAGTATTTTTTTAATCTAGCAAATTAATCTGGTAAATTAAACTGCAAGATCCAGTTTTCTTGAGAGTAGAACAATGAATGCTAAAGATAGAGGTTTATTTGTTTGTTGTTGTTGTTGATTTTTTTGGCTTTTTGTAATTTAAAATTATTTAGATTTATAATATATGGAAAATGTAACAAAGGAGGAGCAAATAGTCTACCACAAGCTTAACATTTTAAAATATTTCTTTCCAGCACCTTTTCTACAAAAGATTTTTTTATTTAGAAAAATGGAATACCCTATAATATCTCATAATTTGCATTTTTAATTTAACTCCCATAAGTTTTCAGATTATAGATATTAATCTTTAGGATAATTTTAATAGCATCATTTCCTAGATTACCATGATTAAGAAATCTCTCAGGTAATTTCTGGTACTTCTAATATTATAATGTTACTATAAATATCTTCATACTGAATAATTTGTACATCTAAGTTTAACTCTTTATCAAGAATTCCTACAAGAAGAATGAGCACTGTTAAAGATTTTGATCTGTTACTTTGCTGTCTTTAAAATTTTTACTAATCTCTCCTCCCTTAATTATCCAGTTCCTTGTACTCTCACCTTCATTTATGATCTATCTTTAGCCAAAATTTTTTAAATAAAGATTTCATTTTAATCTTCAGATTTTTGATAATTTGTGAAATTAAACACTTTTTCTTGTTTTTTGCTTTTTGTTTCTATAAAGAGGGAGAAGAATTTGCATTTCTTTAGAAATTGCTTAGTCACATCCTTTCTAGAACTTTCTTTTAGAGGAGAATGTGTGTTTCCATCCAATAGTTTTTTGGTGTATTCAAGAATGCTAAATTCCACTTTAACAAACCAAACAACTATATCTCTAAAATTAAGTAATCTGTTTCCTGTTAGTAAGATGACCTGTATTTTCTATTTGCTGGTAAATTGATTCAAATGAAAGTCATAAATACTTCTTTAGTACTAATTTAATAATAATACTTAAGTGATGTTATTAGAGTAGACCAACAGAAAGAACCTTGGATCAGTCAAAAATCTATATAGAATAAATCATATTCCTGGAAGAGCCACATATCAGTCTTTTTCATAAATTAAGAATAAGTCACTTTTCTGGGTAGTATGGTAATTGAAGTTACTATACTTAAATATTAATTATAGTATTTTGACATCTAGTAGTTACCTAATGGCATTTAGTTATTAGCCCCATTAGTGCTATTCTAGCTTAAAAATGTCCTTAATATAGTGATTTTTCAAATTTCATGTTTAAAACCGTTAGTGGATTGTGAAACAAATGGACACTATTTGGAGGCACAACTAGAATTTTTAGTGAAAAATAGCAGTAAAATTGGGTATTTCATACATAGGAAAGTGTTTACATTCAATTTTTGTTCAGTATATAACTTACAGGCAGATATTGTATACTGGATCACATTGTTAAATGTACTTCTTATTATGAGTTGTATTCAAAAGCTTGTTCAAAAAAACATGATATTATTTATCTTATTGTGTGCAAATTCCCTTAATGCTAGAGTGGGTTAGACACCTACGTGCAAATTCCAATTCTAGTAATTACTATTGTACAACTCCAAGCCAATTGCATAACCTCCCTATGCCTCTGTTTCCTCACCTGTGAAATGGGTGATAATTACTTCTCTTATGGGGGTAGGATAAGTACTATGCTTTAATATATCTAAATCACTCAGCAAGTACTCAATGACTATTAGTTGTTATTTTATCAAGACTTGAATAAAATACATTTTTTTCTGAATAATCAGGCAATCCTACATGCACTAACATATATAAAAGAAAATAAAATTGTCGCCTTAGAACTGAATAAGCTGCTGGTTTTTCTATTCACAAAATGATGCTTCTTGATCAACACTTTATTTCCATAAATATGAATTTTCAAGAACCATATAACTATTCTTAGCTTTATTATTTACAAGCAGTTTTATATCTCATATCTCAAGATATAAAAGAATAAAAATAAAATATTAAACAATTAGTCTTCCTTTGTCAATATATTTGATCCTTAACTTCTCACCATATTTTTATATTTTATGAATACATTTTAGATTTCACAGTGGTTTTCACTAAGTGATAAGAGTCTTGTCTATATTTGTTATAATCTTTTCTTGATTTAAAACAAATTAGAAATGTTAGGGATAATATCATTGTATGGCAAGAGTCAAAAATTCACAGCTTTTATATCTATGTTATATACCTTTCAAGGATACCTTCTGTCTACATAGGATTATATTTGATAATCATGGAAACAATTCTTTTTGTTTTCTTTTTAAAAATGAGTTTATTTCTTTTTGTTTTCTTTTTAAAAATGAGTTTATTTCAAGCATATTCTCTAAATGTTAACTCTACTGAACAAAAGTCATATTGTTTCTATAGTTTTAAAATATTCCAAATATATACAGAAATGTCTTATATTCCATAAGTTGGAGCAATATGAAAAATACTTAATCTCAGTGACAAGGAATTCATCTGTGTCTGCATAGAAAAGTTACAAACAACCATATAGCTACTTGGAGGTAAAACTGAATGTCAGTCTGTGTGACCAGCAACAATATCCTACTTCTAAAACTAGACAAAAATTAAGCAGAAGAATTACACAATATGCTTTTAACAATAGCAATGTTGTATTTATCTATATTTTCTTTACATCTATCATTTCCTCTAAATCCTATAGCAAACTATAATTCTCCAAATATCTTTAATGACCCTGTACAGATAAGAAGTAAAATGAATCACAATTGGTGATTCTCAAGGCAAAGGAACAAATTCAATTTTAATATATACATACTAATAGTTTATACATATATATATAATTTTAGTCTAACTTATGAAATATAAAAGACATGCCATCATCAGTTTCAATAGTTTCATTCAAGTTGTACCAACAGTGCCGATGGGACCTCTAAGTTTTTCAGGGACACAGGTTCCTAAGCTAAACAGGATCAGGAAAAGCTTTGGGGAAACGAAAAGTTTCCACACTTTGGGAAATTCTGGGCTGCTAAATGCTATTAAAGATGATTCATGGAGGCATGAATGGGTGGATGCATGGATGAATGGATCAATGGAACAAACTCTGTGACAGACACATGCTGAGCTCTTTGCATAGATTTTCTCATTTTATACTCATAAAATCCTTAAGTAGTTGCCCTGGTTATATTCATTTTATCAAATGAAAAAAAATGAAAGAGAAGATCTGAATTTGTATCTTTCTGATTCTATCCATAGGAATATATTAGTAGCTAACAATAAAAAAAAAACTAAAGACTTAGAAAGGAGAACTAATCAATTATGCAATAAAAATTGATTATCTTTGTGTATACATTAACCTCAGTCATGATCTCCTTCTAGGAAATTTAAAATCTCTGGATTTTGATTAAGATTTTAATAATGTCATCCATCTAAGATTATTCTATTTCAGTTATGCTTTCAGTAAATATGTAAGTATACATAATTAATTCATAAAAGGTTTGCATTCTATAAAAATATTTTATGTGTTTGCCTGTTACCTGCACTTCTTTGCAAATCAAAAGGTCTTTACCTGCCCATCAGATTTCCTGTTGTGACTATGAAGCTATTTCTGCCCTGGCCTGTTTACATTTATCTATCTCTGCCCAAAGTCATGTCTACTTTCTCATCAGCATGGCCCAAAATCTTAAATCACACAGTTAAACTTTAAAGCCCAAAATATTTTTGGTTTGCAGAATATGAGTTTATTTCTACTCCTTTAGAATACATTTCATACATTTATATAACACCTCACATTTGCTATACCAAAAGAAAAAAAATATGGGAAGGGTAGGGTTCAGTTCTTCACAACTCAGAAAAGGGATAAATTAAGAAGTAAGGTCTTAATTTAGAATTAATTTAGCTAGTTAAGAGGACTAGAACTGATATCTTCAGAATTCAGGACTAAGATTTTTCACTGACTATCTTAGGATTAATTGTTTTTTAGTAGTTTGAAGATAAATGAGCACTTAAAATAATTGAATAAATTAATTTAATAAAATAATTCAATAACATAATCAACCTAAATAAATTAATTACACAGACAAGTCATGTTTCATCATCAGTGTCTTGATATATGTAGTCAATCATGCCACATTTTCAGTGACCTAAAGAAATCACCTAACAAGACGAGTGAATTATTGATCAGAGCCTTGTCTACAGTAAATGTCAAAAAATAAGGGAAGAAAATTTGCCATCAATAAGTGAAATCAAGAACTAACTTCTGTATAATGTACATGATATCTTAGACTGTCAATGTTATAATAGTATTATTTACCATTCAAAAAGTCACTACCATTTTGACAGTATGCTATTACTCATCACCATTTCTAATACAAATATCTCTTTTTTCCTTTTAGAAGATACAGCATGTTTACAATATACAGTGTGTACATTGTCAACAATTGTTTCATACACATTTCCGTAAGATACGGGTTAGAAGTTAAATCTACACAGCAAACATGGACTGTATAAATTACTAATAGATTTGACAGTTTGCATAGTATTGTTGGGAGAGAATGCCATTCACTAGCTGCATCTGGTCTTACCCTCTGGGAAAGAACTCTCCACTCACTGTGGTCCCATAAATATTTCATACACCAACATAAAGTAATATGCTAATGACAGACTATTTACCCAGTGAGCAGGTGCAATCTACGATGTTTTCATCTCTGGTATACCTTTGATGTGGGATCAGGTGGGCCATTTTGAATTGCTTTTTCTTTTCTTCCCTCCCCTCACAGTTTCTCTGAAACTAAAATGGTGAGCGAGAGTCATCATGAGGCCCTGGCAGCCCCGCCAGTCACCACTGTTGCGACTATTCTACCCAATAATGCCACCGAGCCTGCCAGTCCTGGGGAGGGAAAAGAAGATGCCTTTTCTAAGCTGAAGGAGAAGTTCATGAATGAGCTGCATAAAATTCCACGTGAGTATCCCATACTGTTACAAGAGTAAAAATAAAGTGTTGAAAAATGACCTAACTCACTGGTTAAGAAAGCAGAATTCTTAATATTTTAATATTAGTATTCCAATAATAAAACAGAATAATCTTGGAAATGGAATATTCTTTTTATTGTCTTTAAATATATTTTATAAATGACAAGTCAGTGTATTTTTTAAATCTGTATATTGTGTTTAATGTAGGTAGGTCTTCTTTTATGTCTATTTCTCTCAAGAATATGAATGCCTATAGGTTGTGCTATATATATTTTGGATTTGCCTTTATGAAATTATTCCATTATAAAGATTATTCCTAAACTGTAGCTAATATTTACTTTCCCAATATTGCAAGTTTGGTTTTCTTTCATTCATTTTTTAACATTTTAAACATCTTTGGTCCAATTTTGAAGTTTTGGTCATCATCGGGAAAAGGGAAAAATCTGAAGGTTAAATTTATCTGCATAAGTGTTATTACTAAGTCAAGTCAGCAGCATTTAATTTTCTTAATTTTATTTTTTCATTGACAGAGAAAATTTTTGTGTACATGTTTTGACATATATATATTATGGATTGACCAAATCTGACTAATTAACAAATGCATCAATTCATGTGCTCATCATCTTTGTGCTGAGAACACTTTACATTCACTCAGTAGTTTTCAAGGAACACTATATTATTAATTACACTCACCATGTTGTACATCTTGTGAACTCACTCTTCTATCCAACTGAAATTTTGTATCATTTGAACATATATCCAACCTACCTTTCAACAGTCCCAGTCACAAGTAACCATGAGATCAACTTTTTTTTCCTAGTCAAATTTATTTTTAACTGACACATAAAACTGTACATATTAATAGAGTAATATGGAATGGTTTGATACATGTATACATTGTGTAATGTCTAAATCAGGTTGAGGTGTCTTCTCAAACACCATTTCTTCATAGAGAACTCTCAAAATCCTTTCTTCTAGCTTTTTGAAATACGAAGTATATTATCATTATCAAAGTCACCCTACTATGCAACAGCCAGCCAGAATTTCCTGCTTCTATCTAGTCATCACTCAGTACCCATCAATCAAACTTTCACCATCCCTCTGTACCCCTATTCCACAACCCCTCGTAACCCCCTTCTATGAGAAACTTTTTAGATTCCACACATAAGAGAGATCATTTGATATTTGCTCTTTCTGTGCCTGCCTTATTTCTCTTAACATAATATCCTCCAAGTTCACTCATGTTATTTCAAATGGGAGCATTCTTCTTTTTATGGCTAATTAGTACTCCATTGTGTAAACATACCACATTTTCTCTGTCCACTCATCCAGTGATACAAAGTAAGGTTGATTCCATATCTTGGCTATGGGAAATAGTGTTGCAGTAAACATGGAAGCCATGATATCTCTTCAGCATACTAATATCATTTCCTTTAATACAAACCTCACTGGTATCTCTTATCTTTTGTCTTTTTGATAATAGGTGATATCTCATTGTGGTTTTATTTTGCATTTCCTTGATAATTAGTGATGTTGAACAATTTTTCATATACCTATTGGTCATTTCTGTCTTCTTCTTAAATATCTCCATTCAGGTCTTTTGTCTATTTTTAACTGAGTGGTTTTCTTGCTATTCAGTTTGTTTGTGTTCCTTGTATATTTTAGATTTTAACCACTTATCAGAGATATAGTTTACATATAGTTTTACCATACTGTATGTTGCTTCTTCACTCTTGATTTTTTTTTTCTGTGCAAAATCTTTTTAGTTTGTTAAAATCTCATTTGTCCATTTTGGGTTTGTCTGTTTTGGGGAGGGTTTTTGGGGGGGTGCAGATTTTTCAAAGAGTTTGAGAAGAATTGTTATTAGTTCATGTTCATGTGTTTGACAAATCCAGCAGTGATGAGGTCATGTTTCCACAGTAGTTCTTGATCCTTGTGGTTGTGCCCCTATATCTACATTTCTGAAGTAGGAGGTACTGATTTCTGTCTTCACAGATTGATTTTTGTCTGGCAATGTTCTGTAGCAGGTACAGTTTCAGGGTATAACAGAAATTCAGGGCAGTCATGGCAGGCCTACTTCTGTTGAAGTCCAGGGCCCATTATATCAGTCCTGGTGCTGGGCACACTAGAACCATATAGCAGATACATCCAGCAAGGCACTGAGGTACCCCAGAAGCCCAAGATTCCTATGGATGGTGTCACATTGCCAGAATCCCAGAGCAGATGTGGACAATGCTATACTGCCAGAAGCCTAGAGACCACTGTGACCTGCATATCTCTGGGGCACCCAGACAGAGCAACTGCCAAGGGCTGTACAGAGCAGAGTCACCAACATCATTCAGACAATAGTACATGCCAGAGACTGAGTCTGCTACACAAGCCTGAAGCCTGGGATTGTGCGATACATCCTGGTGCTAGGGTAGGTCTAAAGATTCAATCCATAGGGACTGGCCTAGAGTAATGGATACAGTCTGCACAGAGCTGGGTCTCACTGTAGCAAGTCAAAGTCCTGTGCTCACTTCTCTTTTTTTCCCACAGTACTCTCTTTCTCTAACTCTGGGGCCTGGAACTGGGGGAGGATTGATGTGTGTAATGTAAAACTGTCTTTCCTCCCCTCTTCAGTGCCGCAACCAGGTATTGTTTCTCTCATCTGGCTTCCTTCACGCTTATGAAGTATTCTCATGTGTGGATAGTTGTTCAAATCTTTGTTTCTGCAGGTGGATGATCATTGGAGTCTTCCTCTGCCATGTTGCTCTACTGCAATGCCAGTGGCATCTAATTTAAATTTTAAACTACAAGTTTGTCTTTTTGTCAAATTTAAACACTTTCTATGTACAAGACACTTTCTCAACTGTTTGGGAACAAAGTCTTGAGTCTTCACAGAGCTTATATTCTAGTGAGGGGGAAAGAAGTACTAAAAAAACAAATATAGATAGAGTATCACGTGTGATAAGTGATGGGTGGATAAATATAAGAAAGTAAATGAAAGAGGGATGGAGGTTAAAGGTAAAGGATTGTTGGCTTTATGATTGTCAGAACCAATTTCATTCCTAAAAAGACCTAAATGAAATAAAGGAGGAAGCTATCCTAATCTGGAAAATAAGACAAAGGCACTTAGACAGACTTCTACCTGGAATATCAAGAAATCTGAGGTGTCTTTAGGAGAATGAACAAAGGCAGAGAGTAGCAGGAGATGAGTTTGTCTATAGCAGAAGCCATATCATGTGGGATCTTTGGAGTATTCTGAGGAACTGGGATTTTACCAAGTGAAATAAAATGCCTTTTGGAACATTTTTGAGCAGAGGTGTCCCCTTATCTGATTTAGACTTTTTAAAGATCATTCTTGTTACAGTATTGAAAATGGCTTAGGGAGGGACAGAAGATAAAGCATGTTGTTGCAAAAATCCAGATGAGAGACTTTTTTAATTTTATAGGAGCATTTTATAATACCACTGAAAGACTAAATGAAAAATAAGAGGAATCGACTTCTTACTCCTTAGTCATTAGAAACATTCATTTCTCCATCCATTTTTAGCAAGTTCAGGTTCATCTGAGACACACTCTTAGCAGAGTTGTCAGTAACCACCATTCTCTGCAGGAAGATCCATAACAGAGAAAGGATGGAGATGGTCCATGAAATGAGCCCTAGGATGAGAAATGCAAGATCTCAGTTCCCTTCTTTGCTCTGCTGCTGAGTTAATGGACTGATATATAAACTCCAGATATTTTGAGGTTACAACTATCAGGTAGAAGCCAAATGCATGTATTAGGGGTACAAACTCCCACTTACAGAATATTTTATTAAACTATGGGCTGTAAGAGAAATGTGTTATAGGGAAACAGAGAAAGCAATGTATAATACCAGATCCAATGCATATCTTGCCTTTCTTCAAGGCGCTGTTCTTCTCTGGAAGAGTAAACAATGAGATACATGCCTAGTCTGATAACCATGGGATGGAAATGTTCCCCATTTATCAGTACAACTCATCCACTCATCTCTGTAGGTCTTGCCCAATGGTGGCTTCTCACTTGGGACTTCCCCAACCACACATTTTAAAATTGCATCCCTTTCTACCTCATCTTTGCCAACATTTCTCATCTCCAGTCCTGGTTTTATTCCTTATTACATTACTTAGACCCATCTTCAATTCTTTGTATTTTATTATTTGATTTTAAATTTTCCCAGATTCCTCCAAAAATAATGTAAATTCTCTGAGGATGAGAGGTTGGGTCTGTTTCATATGTAGTTGCATTGCTGGGTGCTGGTGCCAAGCATGCCCAAGACACTCAATATGTATTTGATGAATGGATGAATGAGTGAATGTCAATTTAACATATCCCAAACCATCCCTCTTAGACTTTGAGGCTTTAAGATGCTGAAAAATTAAAGCCTGTTATTAAAATATAAATATTACTTTTCAAGCACTAAGGAAAAGCATCATTTCAGCACTTAACTATGTCATCACATTGAAAAAGCAAAATGTTTCCATTTTTGCATTTTTGTAATGGCAGCCCCTACATTTCTTAGCCTTTTTTTTTTTTTTTAATTTAGATCCAGCTATTACTTTAGTTTTTCCTTCCAGTTCATCAGTAGGAAAACAATCAACTGGAAAAAAATTGTATATGAAATTCTCTTTTCTTTTGTTGCCTTCTCTAATCTTACCTCATTCCTTACCAAGTCCTTGCCTCATTCCTGTGTCCCTTTCTTAGGTACTGGAAATCAGACCAGATAATAAGTCTCCCCCTTCATAGAGATTTGCTTTTGACCAGACACCTAACATAATAGGATACTAGAGGATCTGAGAAACACCTATGAAAAATATTATGTTGCTAACACTCTACTTAATATGATAGAAAGAAACAAGCAAAATACCTAAAATCTTACAGTGGTAAATAGGTGTGAGAAAAAAAAGTATCAAAAATACAGCCATGCAGTTTTAATAAAAGACTGTAACAGTGCATATTTTATACTTTCATTTTAATCCATCACAATTTTTACTGCCTGTGTAATTGAAATTTCTAATTGGATTTATATACAAGGAGCAACACTAAGCAAAAATAAAACATATCCCTAAAATCAAATTCCTTTAGGAGCATATGTTATATAAAGGTTATCACTTTTGGCTTGGCATAATATAGTGTGACACTAATGACAGGTAACAAATTAGAATATTAATCGATTTTGGTCTCTGAACTAAATTGTGGCTATCTGGCAGATGTGTTTTTTGCAAAATTGATAGCAAACAGCTTTAGTCTGTCACTTGAAATTCCCACTTGTATGAAGAGAGGTGTCACAATGGCAAGGAGTGTGCATGTCATTAGTTAGGTAATCTGCACAGTCCAGCATGGAACATATTCAAACCAAATTGCCTGATGATATCATCCATAACACAATAGGGCTTAAAATAAAAAATAAAAAAATGGAAAGGAAATGGTAATGCTGAGCATTTTTATCTTTGAATTCATTCTGCACACTGTTATCTAAATGAAGCAGACAAGGTTTTTGAGAATGTTTCTTTATTTTGCAACTTTGATTTTAATATGACTAGGGCCATGGTTGGTTTGTAAAGCATGAACTCATGTCATCCAAATAGCTGTGATTAAGGTTTTGATATTCATGAGCTTCTTGAAGTATAGTGTACTTTTTCTTAAGCAAAGCAGAAAACCAAATAGCCAAATTCTGACTCTCAGTCCAGAATAAGAACAAGTGGGCAAAGGATCATTGTGTAATTTATGTAGAAATGTTTGGGGATAGACAGGTTGATACAGAAATTAAAAGCACAAGCTCTAAGTAGGGTCTGCATGAGTTCAAATCCTAAGCTCCACTTAATAGTAGCTATCTGGCCTTAAGCATGTTAATCCTTCTGTGTATCCCTTTCCTTCTGTATAAAATGGGGGTGAAACTCTCCCCCCATCATAGGATCATTGTGTAAAAGTGTCAGTGTAAATGGAGTACTTAGCAGATGTCTAACAGAGTAAGCATTCTTTAGATGTTAGCCATTATTAAACTCAAGCTTTCATATATCATAGTCTACTTCTATTTTAGAAAAGCCCTCTCTTCAGGTCAGTCATCCAAACTGAGAAAATTCCAGAAACTTTACCATCAAATGTGTATGCCTTTCCTTCTTTAAGTCCATTGGAACGATGCCTGTGCTAGGGAAGGTGAATTCCCTCTTGGTGTTTCCTCATCCCATCATCTCCCTGTCCTTTCCTTTCCTTCTGTAATTTCTCTTTCTCACGCCTTCATTCCCGTTAGCCTAAACGTGTGCTCATGGTTCATGGTTCACAGATCAGAAAGTGCCCCAAAATTACCTACACAGCAGGTACTGAAAAAATAAAATTTTCTTACTTCATGCTCTAAAACTTTCTTCCCTTGACCTCCCTTCACCAGTCAAGCTACCATTCTATTCTCCTCTTTGATATCTCCACCAAATTGGTAAAAATATAACCTGGTCCCTGACATCTAGTTCTTCATCTCCCATTAGTGATACAGTGTCCTCTGCTCTCATTTCTGTCCTTCAGGTTCTACTAAAATTGTTTTCACTAATGTCACAGGGAATTTATTGATACCTAATTTTGAGGGTTATTATCTTTTGATCAGATATTTCTGCATCATTATCACTACTAGCCACCATCCTCTGAAAACTCAAGACTTCTAGGATTCCACTCTCCTTTCCTGCTCTTCCTTCCTCCCTTCCTATTCTCTTCCCTGCCTTGTCCTTTACTGGTGTCATTTCTATCCGCAAGTGGTAGAGAATCTTGTTTTCTAAGGTTTTGGTTTCTTTAATCCTCATTCATTCTTATTCTACTTGTTTTCCCTGGCTAATCCCATTCACTCAGCCATTCAAATAAGAAATCTCACTATTATCCTTCCCTCCCTACCAGTTCTCCCCCTGCATTCAGGACCTCTGGATATTAATCCTGAAACAACTCAAACCCAGTCAGCAATTTCCTACTCCAGCACTTCTTCTCATGGCTCTTTCCACTAACCCTGACACATTTTATTTGCAGTTCAAAAGCTAGTGACCATGTCACCTCCATCATTTCTCAAGGCCAAATTATATGAGTCTTCCTCTAACCTTTCAAAGCTCTTCAGTCAAGTCTCTCACTATCTCAGTGATCTGGGTCTTTCTCACTGACAGGTAAATTTTTCAGGGCAAAGGACCATTTCTTGTACAACTTTGTATCCCCCATACCTTGAAAGTTTCTAACACCAAAGGCAGTGTTAAAATTGGGATCTGCTGGCCACCATGTTGCACTTATAAAACGAAACTCTTATTCTAGTGTAGGAGTCTGACAAAGGGAGGGGGCTATTTTATTTGAGAATAAATCAATTTGTGCTAGAAACAATTTGTAGAAGATCATATTACAAAAATAGACATTATACCAAGCAATGTATTCCTTGTACTGTACTTAGAGAAACTGGCATCTAGAAAGCAATAATTTATGAAACTTTTCAGCCAAGGATCCCTTTGTTCAAAGGAAATATAATATAAACACTGAACTTTATAAGATAGATAAAGCACATCAGAACCACTATTATAAGCTTGAAGTGCCATTCTTACTCATCCTCTCAGGACACTTGGGTCAGCAGCAAAGGCACCCGCTGTAGGGAACACAATTACCTTTAGAAATAACAGGTAGATCAATGTTAACTCTCAAAGCAACAGCCACTGAAAGTAAACAACAGGTAGTAGCATAGTTGGTTAAATAAAGAACAAGCAAATATTCCTCAACACAGAAAAATTCTGTCCCATAACTTAGTTTTCCCTCATGTGGCTGCAGAATAAGAATGATGTCATTGTCACCATTCAGTGTTATGAGCCTGAAAATTCGTGTCCAGAAATTAATTGCAAGAAACAGATGAAACGAATCTTTAGGAACATAATACTGTGATACACAGCACATGGATAACAGTGATGACTGTAAAGATCACCCATGTTTATTGAACATTTAGCATGTATGTATGTATTGTGCATTCCATGAAATAAGCCTCCATTAAGCCATGTAAAAAGTCTAGTAGACAAAATAATCATTATTCCCATTTCATAGATAAGAATACTGAAGCTTAGGAAGTCCAAATAAATTGCATATGGTGTAGGTTACAGGTGCCATTGTAGTCAGGAAATTTTTCTAGTTTTAGGACTAAGCCATAAAAGAATATCACACAGGTTACACACCATCACAACCATCACTTACTACAACCAGGACTGGAAGCCATTGGTGTTCTCTGTGCCCATTTGGAGGTATAGGTTGAAATTTGCTATTCATCTTTTGATAATTGTTTTAAATGACTGAATATATAGAACACAAGTTTAATACAGTTCAGTTTCTCATGGCATTATCTGGCTTTAAAAGCCAAAAGTTATTTACTTTGTTTCATTTGGTTCTGTAGTCCTCCTCACTCAGATAGATTGTCATGTTAATAACTGATTACTCCCTAAGCGCTAATAGTTGGATTTTGTTTCATTGTACAAATAAACTCTTTGTCTACAACTCAGCATTACCTGTAATCTGTAAACTCAATTCTCACACTTCAGAATAACTCTCCTTAAAATGTGTGAAATTATTCATTGTTAACCTCTACTACATAGAAGTATCTATAAGAAAAAGGTGGAATCCTGACAAAGCATTATTCCTAGAGCAAGTGCTTTGCAATATTAAGTGACTTCATCAGCACAACACTGAAGGCATCTTGTTGGGATGAGACACTTAGAGATAAGAGTTGTAATTTATCACACCTCAGTGTAGTGATTCACGCTTCCATTCAATAAACATGTATTTCATTTCAACTTAGCTTATTTCATCATCTTATTTAATTCATCATTTTAGTTTCTCATTTAAAATATAGGAAATATGCTTGTGGATGTGACTATTCAGTGTGTGTGTGTGTGTGTGTGTGTGTGTGTGTGTGTGTGTGTTAAGAATTACCATTAAAAGTGTAATCCTGGCAGAAAAGTCCACCTTTCTTAAAGCAGTGCTTCTTAGCAAAGTTGGCACTGCCCCCTACAGGAAATAGTGGGTATTTGTTGGGTCATTTTTAGTATGCTAAAAAATTAATATAGTGGCAGCTCATGGCATTTACAGGGCATGGGCCCAGGAGCCTATTCATCTGTAAATTTTGGGACAACCTCATACAGTAAATCGTTGTTCTGGTTCCCACACAAATTTCAAAATCCCCATAGGACATACATAGAAAAGGATATTATAAGTATCTGAACCTGGAACAATTTTACACATAAACATTAAGTATTTTTTCACATCTTTCATATATACTGAATACTCTGAATACTTTTATTACAATATCCACCAAGGCACTAATCTTTGATTATTTTCTAATGTGTAAAAAAATCTGATTGTCTCATTTCTCGAAATACAAACATCCTTTTTGAAGTTGCAAGCATTTCATTACTTCATTGTGTCTGCCAATGAAGTTGTGCCTGGAGGATTTTTGTGCTGAAATACAAATTACCTTATTATAAGTTACTGTTTTCTTATTTCTCCTTTATATTGTAGAGAGCACATATTATTATTAATTATATATGTAGTTATGTGGTATTATCTATTATTTATCTTCTGAGACAGTAGAAAGAATATTATGAAATATGTTATAAAATGGAGTATTGTGTATATCACTGATTTTACACAAGTGTGCAAAATAACTATCGACATTGAAGTAGAAACCTAACAAAAATACATACGACTGATGGTGCACTTCAGGAAGATTGTTTATATATATCCTTGTGGTTTCCCTCTGGGAATCCTATTATGCAAAAATATTCCCCCAATAAATCCATGCCTTTAACAAGAACTAGTGTTGAGGGATTTTGTAAATTTCCAAAGCATAGGTAGTATGGACTAACGGCAAGCAGATAAAGCCACCAAGTGAATAAGATCTCAGCTAAGTTGCAAAATCTTATTTAGCTACATTCTATTAGCATTTCAAAGATATTAAGTAAACATGCCCAAGGAAAATAAGGGATGTTAATAATATTTTGGACCTCTATTTAAAATAGCTCAGGAAATACCTTGCTGAAATGCTTTAAAATATACATGTATTTTTAAATAGCTCCAAAAGTCTATTCCTTAACACATAACAGTTACATTGAAAGAAAGAAAAAAAAAAAAAAAAGATTGCATTGCCACCCAACAAAGCCTGACTATAAAAGCAAATCTATCAAGAAAACAGCAGAATGAGAAAAACTGGACAACTGCTATTTTCTTCTTCCTGTTGACAATGTAGATCTTTTATATTACATTGCTGACCTGTCAGGTTTGTGCCAGTTTCCTCTTAAATTGAATAAAGAATTTAGGAGCAGAAACCAGAGGAAAATTATGTGATGTACCATTATATTTTTAGCAACTCACCTTTATTTTTTTTCGTTTTGATTTTCATTCATGAGAATCCTATAATAAAAGGATTTAAACTTCATATCTTCTGAGTCCATATGCCTCTCTGCCTGTCTTTTGAGTGAACTTAGATAACTTTGAAGTAAAGATTAAGAAAATATTGGTCCATTTAAAGATTTCCTCACCAAGCAATACTTATATTGAAATTGCTGCCCTGGAGAAATTTGAAAAACACTTGCAGTCTCTCTTTCTCTCTTCATTTTCAAGCTGATTTTCACACATGCAAGTTAAAGAAAGGAAGGAAGGAAGGAAGGAAAGAAGGGAGGGAAGGAAGGACAGACGGGAGGGAGGAGAGGTGATAATAGGTTACAAATAATAGAAATATGTTTGATGTCTGATAAATCTGCCATGATTTGAACATAGAACTACAGAAAAGAGCCAGGACCTCAGGGTAATAAAGTAGAGTTGACAGAGCTATACTGGCCAATGCCCTGAAAGTTAAATTTCATTAAAATAATTTTATTTCATAAGGATTTGTGTCAACCGTAAGTAAACTATGGAAGTGGATTAAAAACACTGCTGTCATAACCATACTCTCTAAATTTTTGGTATGCTTCAGTAGTCCAAGTTCATTAGCACTTGGTCTATAATGCTGTGCTAATTCCTCAGAGACTCTGGCCCAACAAGGCTGAGTAGCCCATATTAGGTGAGCACTGTCATTTCCCGTGAGAGCTGTGCAGTGAGAGCTGTGCAGCGAGAGCTGGTCTATAGCATGAGCTACAGACATGCTTTGTCTGGGTTCAAATTCCTGGGTTCACCATTACTAGTATGTGACCTTGAGCAAATTATTTAATCTCTTTGTAACAAAAGAATAATAAGAGTACTACTTTCTGCTGGGAAGTTGTGAGTAGTGAAGTATAAATATACATAAAGTGCTGAAACCAATTTCTGGAATATAACGTTGGCCATATTAAAAGTGCATAAGCCTCTACTGCCAGTTTCCATAGCATGGTTATGCGAGCCAGGCTGTGAATGCCAGGCTGCAGAACCAAGTCAGAGCACACCCGTTTTACATGTTCTGGGCCTTGGTGGCATTACAGACTTGATTTTTCAGTTGGAAGGACTTGTAAATTAAAACACCTTAGCAAGTCATCGACAGGTTTATATGATGTGAATTGAGACAGCTCTTGCATGTGCTTCAGTCTTTCCTTAGCTATTCGTCCTCGCACAGTTTGCTCCAGCAGGACAGAACCTCTTGGAGTTACTAAATGCATATCCATAGTATGTCATGCTTCCAGGCCTTCATGTAGACTGTCTTCTCTGCTGAAAGTCCCAGCTTGCTGCTGTTCGTCTTCCTGTACTGCTCCTCAGTACCCTTCTGAACTCTACTCCTGTTTCAAGTTCTCCTTGTCCCCTGCTACCAACCTCCCCCTCTAATAATAATCAGCACCAGCAATTCTCCCTCTGCACCGTTTGTTATTTTCATATTTTTATAATTTTTACTTTATATTGTACTTACTTGTTTGTGTTTTTGTCTCTGAACCTATGCAATCTACTTGAGGCTGGGGACTTTTGTCTTTTCATCTCTGTTTGTCAAATTTCAGCATAAAATCTGGCTCAAAGTAGGCAGAATTATTCTCCTTTACCTCAAAGGAGCCTGATAATCATATTGAGTTATTAAGAAAAGGACTTCCAACAGGGTGAAAGAAGACATGATAATCATGTTCTAGACCCATTTTTCTTTGTCCTTGATCATACCACACTCTACAGCTCAGCTTTTCCTTTTTCTCCCTTTCCTTTTATTTTTATCTTCCTTTCCTGAACCTTTTTATTTTACTTTAATATTATAATCTTCTGTCCTGTTTTCTTTTCTCTTTGCCTGTACTGATTAAAAATGTTCCTTGTTTGTTTTATTCTCTTGGGGTTGGTGACATCCCTGTTGGATTCAGAAGCAAGATGCAAGCAGTCATCAAATTGTTCCTCTGGGTAAATTGTTCCCCTCCCAAGCATTTATGTTCAAGTGGAAATCTAGGATACAGTTCTAGTTTCACCTTTTAGTTTTAAAAATAATGTATTGGAATACCCAGGAAACAAGATAAGCTCCTTCCATATGACGGCCACTATGTAACAGCTAGTTTCCTGGGCTCTCAGAGAATTTGGAAGACAGCTAAAAATGTTCCAGTGGAGTTTCTTGCAGTGGGCCCCTTTGTGATGTTTGCCTTGGTGAGTAGCTGTTTTTAGGAAGCTTGTGAGTTTCCCTGACTCACCCTATGAGGCACACAAAGCCCAGCCTTTGAGTCTTTCAGCTACTGTTGTTGACGATAACTCCATAACCGTATAGTGTTTGAAGTGGTGCTTCAATGTGGCCTTGCCAGCCATCTTCTGCCCACGCTGATTAGAACTGTTCCACATCACCTAACCTTTCCACGACTGCTGTCATCCATCCGCCTTTCCTTTCCAGATCTGCTAGTGTGGCTCTAATGCGATTTAACTGGCTGCCTTCCAGGTCCTCATCACTAGCAAATCTGTTTTGCTATTTTGCATTAAGTAGTCTTAAGCTATAATACCAAGGCTACTGATTGAAAGCCAGGTACTTCCATAAGGGTTCAAGTTTAATAATGTTTCCCAAATTTGAGCATCGCATGATTTTCCTCTTTCCAGTTATAGGAAAACATATAGGCAGTTACTCACCGTCTATTCTGCAGTTCTTCTCTCCCTTTGGAGACTGATGCAGCTTTGCATCTGTCTGGATTACTTGATCTGGCCATTCATTTAGCCAGGGAGAGTTGGACTTATATGTACAGGCATCCTATGCCATGTACCTTTCCCTTCTGATATGTTATTCTATAATTCTTTTCCTTTCTTTCTAAGAACCCTCTCTCTTTCTCCCTGCCACCTCCAAATGCCTCCAGGTAAGTACTCTCCAAAGATTTTCCTCTGGCATTCTTCTACCTCTGTAACTTCTTCATAATTTCAGGACTTTCAATAGCATCTTTATGGCTTTTATGTCTCTGTTGAATTCCCCACTTCTCTTAACTTTACAGAAGCACTGTTTAAATACAATAAGTCATACCATTGCACATGCAGAGTTCTGTGCACCTGACGTATGTATGCCTTGAAATTGTCACACCACAAAAATTACCTAAGAACTTTTCCAGCAAATCCTGTTCCACCATCTCCAGCTTTAGTAGTTGATCTGTTTTCTGTCACTATCAACTAGTTATAATTTTTTCAATGTCTCATTAAAATGGAACCATGTTGTCTTTTGTGTCTGCCTCTTTTACTTAGTGTAATGTTTTTGAGATTCACTCATGTTCTTGCATAGCTGCATAGTCCATTTCTTTTATTTTTTTATTTCTAAGTAATGCTTCTTTGCACGGACATTCACTATTGTCTTGGCCATGTATCTGTTGACAGACACTTTGGGTGTTTCCCATTTGGAGCTCTGAAGAAAAAAGGTGCAAACCATATTTGGCAAATCTTTGAGTGGGGCATATGTCTATGTTTTCAGAAGCATAGGAAATATGTAGGTATGGAATTACTTGGTAGTATACCACAGATTTTACTTTATAAAAGCTGATAATCTGTTTTCTAAGTATATTGTATTATTTATAACCCCATCATATAAACTCCTTCATTCGGCACGCAAGCCTCACTGTAGTCTAACCCCAATCTACATTTCCAAACTCTTTGTCTTGTTTGAGGTACCTAATACTATAGGTGAGCTGAAGTAGGCACTATTTCACACATATGTGCTTCTATTTCCTGTCTGTTTACCATAGTCTGGGACAGGCTTGTATATGAAATGCCATCACTCAATCTGCATATTCAGGTCTCCCTCTCCTGGAAGAGAAAGACTCACTTCAAATCCTAGCTCTTCTATATATATAAACTACTTCTGAATATATTACTCATGTAGTATACTTATAATCTCTCATAGCTTCCTTATTAGACTTTAAGTTCTGAGAAGATAACTTTGGAGTTTGCCCTATTCTTTCATACTCTAGACTATATGCTATATGCCTTACAGAGAGTTAGCAGTAAGTAAATGTGCTTGGCTTAGATGAACACTTGGCAGTGGGATACAAAATAGACTAAATTTTCATTCTTGTAATCTAATAGGAGAAGTAGAATGTGCAGGGAAACAATAATATAACTACACGATGATGCTGAAACTTAAGGGATGTGTAGAAGGGTCATCAAAGAGTAATTTGAAATTAGGTTAGAGAGGACCATCAATATCAGGTAAAGGAGTTTAGACTTTATTTAATAGTTAAAGAGAAGCCAGGAACCCTTCAAGATAGTTAAGCATGGAAGTAACATAATTACAGTCTTGTTCAGGGAACATCAGTCTGGCAACGGTGCGTCAGGTGGATAGACTGCAAGGGAAGAACCTGGAGAGAGGGCCAGACAGGAACAAGGGAACCAAAGGAACACTAGAGTGAGATAATAAAAGCCTAAATTGCCATGGAAAGGAAAGGACAGATGTGACAGACTCTGTGAATGTGCTGTTGACAGGCACTGAGACTGAGTCTGAGGGTGAGAAGGAGACAGAAAATGAAAAGTAATTCCAGAGAAGCTGAATAATCATTCCACATCATGCCCTGTGAAAAGTGGGTGATAGAGGGAGAGTACAGCCCTAGAAACAGATCTGGGGGTGGGTCACGTACAAGTTCAAGTTGTAAATGTGGATGCTTGTCATTAGAGGGACTGGGTCGAGGAGCAAAAGAGAGTAAGCCAATAATAAATTCTTAAAATACAAAACTCACGGGTACACAGAGAGGTTGATGAAGAGATCAATGAGCTGTGAGAAAGTCGTGAGTAAAGAACGATGAAGTGTCATGGAAGTTATGTACAGAGAGAATTTTTGAAAAGCGATAGTCAATTCAATTCAAAGAAATTTTTGAATTGTACAGCTTGATAGTTTGGAATAAACAGAAAGGGAATGAAGCATGCAATCTGCCTTTGCAGCGCATTTGATCTAATGGGGCAGGGAAGCAGCAGCCAGCAGCCACAACGTCACCTACACTTTCTGGGTGCTTATCCCTCATGTATATATTTAATTACAATTTGACCAAGTATTACTTATAACAACCCTGTTAAGTATACATTTATAATCCCAGTTTTATAAGGGAGGAAAAATTTCAAAGATGTTAAGTAAAATAAATTCTAATACTAGGGCAAAGAAAGTAGATATTAAAGAGAGGTACACAAGTAAGCTAGCATCAATGAAGGAGAACTGCTATGGGAATGAGAAAAAGAGATAATGCTCAAGGTCCTGAGCTCAATCTCCAGCAAGGAAAAAAAGAAAGAAAGAAAAAAGAAAAGGAAAGGAAAAAGAAAAGAAAAGAGAAAGAAAGAAAGAAAGAGAAAGAGAGGAGAGAAAGAAAGAGAAAGAGAGAGAAAGAAAGAAAGAAAGAAAGAAAGAAAGAAAGAAAGAAAGAAAGAAAGAAAGAAAAAGAGAAAAGAAAGAAAAAGAAAGAAAGAAAAGGAAGGAAGGAAGAAGGGAGGAAGGAAGGGAGGGAAGGAGAAAGGAAGAAAAGGAAGGAAGGAAGGATGGAAAGAAGGAAGGAAGGAAGGAAGGAAGGATAGAAGGAAGGGAAAGGAAAGAAAGAAAAGAAAGAAAATCTTCAGAGAAATGAAGATGAGAAAGAGGTAGCCTTTGTATTTTCCCTTGCATCAGAGAAGGCTTTGCATAACCAGAGAACTGATAAAGGCATTCCATTCTGAATAAAGTGGGTAGCATGACAGAATTTGTGGTTAATGGTGAGGTTGGTGTGATTAGATTGTAAGATGCATGGAGTGATGTGGGTGGAGGAGAAAGAATGGGACCCCAATTTTTTGAGAATGTTTATCACTTGGCTAAGCAGGACGGCTCTATGCTGCAAACCATAAGCATCTGTGGGCTTTCAAGAATAGAGTGTGAACCAATTTAATTTTTCTTTTTCTTTTTTTTTAACTTTTTGATCATGAGAAGAAAAAATAATTAGCAATATTAGCATCCAGGCATGACAAATGCTGCAAATAGATCATGGGAAAGTTGCAAACAGAAGTCAGTTAGTGGGGTTTGGATAAGGAGTTAAGAAATGAGGAAAAAAAAAAAACTAAAAGCAGCGAGCATGGACCCTTCTCACCCAAAAGAGCATCAACAGCATTATAGCCCACATACTTAAAGAATAAGGGGAAACTGGGTGTTAAGTAAGTGAATACCATCAGATAAAAGAAAATGGATCACCATTACCATAGACAGAGCTGACATCTCCTGGCTGCTTTCCAAATGCCACCACCACATATCCATATCCCCAGTCCTAATCCCTCATATATTTTGCAACAGAAATTGCTTGTGAACCTAGGATAGAAAAGTTGATGATAGAGCACAAGGCCCTGAGTTCAATCCCCAGTACTGCAAAAAAAAAAAAGAAAAGAAAAGTTGATGATGGTCCACTGAATCAGAAGTCCCTTCTGATTCATTCACCTGCCTAATTTGCCTGGACTATCAAAGAGTTGCTGTGACCACATACCAACACACTTGCACTATTTTTCCTGCTTCCTTTGAGCAGTTTTCTGTCTCGAATTCTCCTTAGGCCTTAGGCTCATGGCACTTGCCAGTTGTATTCTTGTATTCTATCTTTTTCTTCCAATTATTCTAAGTTACTTGGAGGCAAAGATGGACGTTCTTGTATATGTCACTCCTTATAGAGTAGACCTAAATAATTACTCATTGAATTGAACTGAAGAGATTGTTTTACTATTATGTTTTATGGAAAAGTGCATTTATTTTCTTTTGCTACATGGAAGTTTACTACAAATTTACTGATTTAAAACAACACACATTTCTTAATGTCACAGTTGTTATGGATCAAGAATCCAGGCACAGTTTAACTGGGTCCACTGCAGAGGGTCTCACAAGGTACAGAGTGTCAACTGGAGTACAGAAGAGGAACCCTGGGCTCTTTTCCAAACTCTTTCAGATTTGTGGCAGAAATTCAAGTCCTGGTAGTTGTGGGACTGAGATCCTCAGTTCCCAAAGCTGCCCTTTCCATAGGTGGTTTATAGCATTTGCTTCTTCTGGGCCATAGGAGAACATCTCTGTCATCTGAAGCAGTGCCCAGTCCCACCTTAAGGACTTGAACTCAGGACCTCCCAGGATAATCTTGCTTTTGATGAAATCGAGTACAACCAATTGGGGACCTTAATTATACCTGCAAGCCCCCTGCCCCTTTGCCATGGAGCATACCCTTATAGTGGGGCTTAGGTAGGGCATGTTCACAGGGAGGCTGGGGTCTTGGAAACCACCGTGGAGTTCTATTTACCACAGCAGCAAGGCAAGAGAGCAGCAAGTGAGAGCCAAAGAATTTTACTTCATGAAAAGACAGTAGAGACTTTTCTTTTCTTTAACTAATGTCAATTTGTACTGTATACTTTTAATTTCTTACAAAATTAAAAGGATTTGAATTGGAAAGCAGTATTCTCATTGTCATTTTGTTCTTCTCTTTTTGGAGGCATTCTGCAATAGCCTCTAAGGTAGTATATTTTGAGAGTTAGCAGCAGCTTAGTTACGGAGGTTAAATGTTCCAGTGCAGATTCCTTGGAGTCTGAGCAACGTTTAAAGGACTGTGAAAGCTGTGTCAGTTTACTATCAATTACTCCCAGTCTAGCAAATTCTATATGGCTTATATTTTGGTGATGGTAATTAGTTCACGTCCATAGGTTCCAGAATGTCCATTTCCCCAAAACTATGAAAATGCCATAGGTCCCAGGTTGGAGACAGTTTTCCAATTCCAAACTTTTACTTTAAAAAGAAAAGGACTAAGAAGTGGGGTTTCTGTTCTTCGTTTGCTCTGATGCAGGACTTGGGACCATGAGGTGCGGGGTCAATTTGATTATTAGAAATTTTAAGTTTAGCACTTTAATATTCTTAAATAATTACATGTTACAAGGTCCTGACACTCTCCTTTATAAGGAATTTGCACATGAAGAAACAAATGTGTAGAGGAATGCTTTGTTTTTAAAAGAATATAAAAACCTACCAAAGATGTGAATTTTGGACTCCACAAACCTCATATTCTAAAACCATTCCAAACATGTTGAACCTCTCTCTTACCATTCCTAAAATTAACATCCCTCTGGCTCCAGTGAGTTTTAAAAAAAAATTCAGAATTTTAGCATAATAAAAGTTTGAAAATTCAATAATAAAAACCTTAGCTATAAGCCTAGAGAGGGAAAATAATTGTTTTCTTGTTTTAAAAAACAAAAAAAGTTTTGTCCTAAACCATAACAACATCCACCAAATCTCTAAGACTTATATATTGATCTCCAGCAGTTATATCTGTTATATGTTTCACATTCTTGTAGGGACTTCCTACTATTGATAATAACAGAATAGTAAGAAAAATCCTATGAGGAAAGATTCTAGAAAAAAATGATTTGTTTAATGAGGAATTTTTTTACATTGACAACTTTTAAATAAATTTCCAGAAACAAAAATTCATATTTTTGGTAAACAGAGAAAAAAGACTAAGTAGAATACAAGTGATGTTGGTGAAATGGGGAAAAAAATAATATTCACATTGAGAAGATAGGTATATATTCCTTAAATTCAAAAGTACATAGTGGGTGTTATAGTTTGAATTGCCTTCCCCGAAAGATATGTTCAAATTCTAACCCCTGGAACCTATCTGTGAATGTGACCTTATTTAGAAATAGGATTTTCAGAGCTCTAATTAGGTTGAGTTCATATTGGAGTAGGACAGTCCTTAACCCAATATGACTACTATCCTAATAACAGAGACACAGAGACAGACACAGAGGGAAAACACATGTGGCAATGGTGGTAGAGATTAGAACGAGACATGTACAAGCTGAAGAACTCCAGTATCACTAGCAACCCCAGAAGCTAAGAGAAAGGCATAGAGCCAGAAGATTCTCCCTTAGAACCTTCAGAGGGCAGGGTCCAGTCATCTCCTTGATTTCAGACTTCTGGCCTCCAAAACTATGAAAGAATAAGTGTCTATGGTTTGAAACCACTGAATTTGTGTTAATTTGTTACAGCAGGCTCAGAAACTCATGCAATGAACTGTTGCCTGACGCACCTGGGTCCTTGTGAACTAATCCTGAGATCACTCTGCCCAGGGTCATTCCCAGTTCCCTCTCCTAGAGAAGAAATATGCCCCTTGCAATGAACAGGAAAGCCAGAGACTTCATCTGCTCCATCACCTTCTCTCTAGCCACTTAGGTCTATGTCCAAATGTGTGGAGACAAATAAAACAGTGGTCAGAGGCACTTTTGCCCCAAGGGATCCCTCCCCTGTGCACTTACTGAAGAACTAATTTGGGCATTACAGTTTGTTTGTCACAGAAGACACCATTTTCTGAGAATGCATCTGGTAATGCACAGTTTTATCCTTTATTCCCCATAACAACCCTTTGAGGGAGATACTATCATTATCCCCAACTTATAAACAAGGAGTTGAAGACGAAGGACGTTTATTAACCAACATCATTCAATTAATAAGTAACAGAACAAGATTCAAAATTAAGGCTGGTAGTCCCAGATCCAAACAAACTCCCATCTACCATGAGATGTTGCCTCTTCCTTCCAAGAGCCCATAGTAAGACTGTGTGCTGCACTCATATGTAATTTATATTGTATGTAATTTGCATGCAACTTACATTGAACAAGTAACATATAATTTCCTCCTAAAATGATCTCTAAACTTGAAGAGAATCATTTCCCATGTCCTCAATTTTGCCATATTTTTTTCCTCTATGACTTGTTAGATAGAATGTCTTAAATTACTCAAGTACAACCACATGCTTTCTCACATTTCAGTGCCAAGCAAAACATCAGACAGAGGGGCATTTTTTTCCCCACACTGATGCAATTTTGATGGTAAATTAAGAATACTTGTTAGATCCCTTTTGTGCTTTTTTTTTTTTTAAACAAAGAAACAAAATCAGTGCAGCAAGAATAAATTTGAGGGCCTTGCTTTCTTCCAAGGATGGCTAAAGCTGTAGAGGCACTGCAGGAAATACGCCTTTTCTGTTTCCAAACTCAGTAATCCTAAAGCCTTGTTACTGACCAGCAGGAGGGCTCTGAAGTCAAGCCTCTCACCCCCCCAATGGCAGACTGGTGGCTTTTAATGATGGACTGTTTAATTAAGAGTGTTAATTTTAAACTTCTCCATAAATGTGCCAAGTATCCTTATCTCAGACATGGAAAAAAAAAGTTAACAGGGCCATCGAAGGAGACAAAAAGCAACATTAAAAATGTAAGTAGCGTGAAAAGAAAGGGGCAGGAAGGAAATGCATGGCAGAAAAGTGGTAAAATTACACTTTGTAGTGCTTAGCATTTGCTATAAAATTTATGACAGAAAAGCATAATCCTATATGCACCATCATAAAAGAAAAAGTTTATTATATATTTTACTGAGTTTTGTAATATACTCAGGTACCATGTTTTCAAATGTATTAAAACAATTGATCAATTAATCTCGATTCCATTCTGAGCACTTTTAAGTACTTTATCAGTCCTACCTACTGATAATTACCATGTTCTCTGCTCTTTTCCTGGCCTAAAATCAAGGTTGCTTTATTATACCATCAGCACGATTGGATTCGCATATTGCTGGAAATGCAATACCTTTACAATTTGCTAAAGCTTTTTTTCTGTTTTGTTATCTTGTTCCTCAAGAACTTTCCACATAATTTCCTTTATAATATTTTGTGTGCCCCCCCACCCACTTCTCTCTGTAGAAACTCTTCTCTCTCTACAATATTGGATCCTAAAGCTAAAGGGATTCACACAATATTAACTTTTCCTCCTAAATTTCCACATTTCGATTTGTTACTTACTGAGCTAGTTTTACTTTTGAGCAGTTTTTTTTTTTTTTTTTCCTAAAGTGATTTCTTTCTTTAGTTTCTATTCTTACGTGGCAAGAATGGAAAGGGCACTTTAAAAGTTATTCTAAAACAGTCTGATGAAGTAGATGGCAGTTACAGCAAGTAAATGCAATTCCTGGAAATCGTTTCCTCTGGAACAACAACTATTATGGCTGCAAGGTCTAGCATGAGTGATGAGTTTTCTTACCAAAGGAGTGACTCTGAAATTGTCTTGACTCTGTGCAGAGGCTGTGCTTTTAAAAATATTACCTTACTTGTTACTTGAAAACTCAAATATAAGTAAATAACATCTAGCCTTGCTTTGACTTCATAAAGAAAACATATTTTCTTACAGAATTTTATAAGTGGCAATGTTTATGAAAATAAAAATACAATGAATTATGAAAAAAGAAGAAAATTAACACAGAAAATAATCTTCTGCAATTTTGCCAATTCTTACTGAACCTACCGCAAGCTCAGCAGAGGAGCAACTCAGGAGAAATCCTTCAGACGATCTCCTATCACTGTCTAATTAAATTCAACATAATTTCTTACTGACCACATAGTAGGGTAAATGCAGGTGAGAAACGAAATAAACAGAAAGTGTGGTTCCTTCAGTTCTGGAAGCATTTGACAGGGAAGTCTAGGGAGATTTCATGAAAGTAAGGCTATAGACCAGCAGACTAACAAAGACCTTTTGTCCTTCAGGAAAAGAAACCATATCAGAACATGCACAGCTATGACCTGAACTAGCACGTTGCACAGCTATGACCCATAACTGAGAAATGTAGAGATTTACTGCAGTTATAGAAAATCACTTCCTGTACCATAGTGTAGAACACATGTTGAACCTCCAATCATAAGGTATTTTTATTATCTGTTAAAAGCATGTTGTTTCTTCTGTTTTAAAAGACATAGAGAGTTATTGAGGATTGTTAAGGATTTTAACCAAAGTATAAAAATGATATTTTATGGATGTTACACAAAAGACAAGGAAAGTTTCTAAAAACTAAAAGATATATTAGTGATCAATTCCAAAAAATAAGGAAATCTATGTAAGAGACTTCTTTTGTTTGGTAGTGCTGGAAATTAAACCCAGGACCTTACTCATGCTAGACAGGTACCCAACCACTGAGCTACATCCCCAGCTGGTAATTAATTTTTTAAATACTTATATTGGTGCATTACAACCATACATAATAATGGGATTGATCATGCCATATATGTACATGCACATACTATAATTTGCTCCACATCATTCCTCAGTATCTGTCCCTTCCCTCCCATCCTCCATTCATGAACCTGCTTGTTCTACTCTACTTATCTGCCTTCTATTATTATTGTTGTGGTTGTTAACATTTATTTCTGTTAATGCTTATAATCACCTCTATAAACAGTATTCAAGATGGTCCACTTGCACATGGACATAACATAATTTGGTAGATATTGCTCCCCACTACTTCCCCATGCCCTCCCCTCTACCACCTCCCTCCCTATCCCTCTATTTGTCTACCTTTCATTTTTGTGAGATTCTCTTTTGAAAAATTCCCCCCCTCCTCCATCCACCAGTCCCCTGCCCCCCACACATAAAAGAAATTTGACCCTTGATCTTCTGAGTCCACCTTATTTCACTTAGGTGATGTTCTTTAGTTCCTTCCATTTGTAAGCAAAAGACAATTCATTCTTCTTTATGGCTGCATAAAACTCCCTTGTGCTGGTATGCCACATTTTCCTTATCCATTTGACCATTAATGGATATAGGTTGGTTCAGTAACTTACTTATCGTGATGCAAATAAGAATCAATGCTGGCAAGGATGTGGGGAGAAACAAACGCTTACACACTGCTGGTGGGACTTCAAATTAGTACATTGACTTTGGAAAGCATTATGGAGATTCCTCAAAAGAATAGGAAGGGAAACACCATATGACCCAGCTATCCCACCCCTTGGTATTTATCCAAAAGAACTAAAATCAGCATACTATAGTGATATGCATACCAATGTTTATAGCAGCACAATTCATAATAGCTGGTACTTACTTTTGTCTCCAATTATTTCACATCATTCCCCTTCCCCTCATTAGTTCTACATGTATGAATTCTGTACTTCATACCACCTCATGAGGTCATTCTGATTCTTCTCTTCTTTCTCTAAATTTCTACTTTTTTTTAATCTTTGCCTCTGTCTTTGTCTGTTTATGCTGCTATAACAAAATACCTGAGGTGAGAAAATTTTAAAAGAACAAGTTATGTATTGCTCACAGTTATGTAGACTAGAAAGTCCAAGGTTCAGACACTGGTAGGTTTTGATGTCTGATAACCACACCATCTTTGCTTCCAAGCTATCACCTTAAACACTGAATCCTCACATAATGGAAAACTAATGGGAAAAATGGTGAACAATGTATGAGATATCTTTTACAAGGCCTTAATCACATTCAGGAGGACAGAGTACCCATGATCAAATCATCTCTCAAAGACCTCACCTTCTATTATGCTATCACCCTGGTGATTAAGTTTCAACATATAAATTTGGGGAGACACATTCACAGCATACACATCTCTGAGGCAGTTATTAATTCTATTTGGCATTATGATCATTTATCTCTTTTGTCAACCACTAGAAGATTTTGAGATAATAACTTAATGTCTTTTTATCACCCTTATCAGGCCCAGTGTCTAGAACATCAGTGTTCTATACATGGATGACAGAGAAGGTATTTGTTGAGAGCATTGCAAGGATAAAGTTAGAGAACTAAACACATACTGGAAGACAAAGAATAAAAGAAAAAGTTTCAAAAAAGAGGGATTATTTTGTTTTAAAATTGTTAAATCTGCTTCTAATTTCAAGTGTCAGAAGATGCCAGGGAAAGTGAAGATAATGGAGTTTATGGGTAATTTACTTCCTGTGACCTTCCAATATATAGTTTTTATAGAATAGATATTGAGACTTCACAAAAGATATTCAAAAGGCAGAGGTGATAAGGTATCTTTGTACACCTACATGCAAATGCATTCTCATTTTTGCCACTTATCAGCACTTCTGATTCACTGATATCAAAAATTGCAAACCATCTAATAGTTACAACAGATAAGATAAAGATGGCTCTTCTCATAATTAGAACTTGTAATACTGTTCTTAAACATGGGTTTAGAATTAATATACTACTCCTGGGATAGATGGAGTATAGTGCAAAGTAACACAAGCAAAATCAAAGACTCATAGCTCTTTGCTGTGAGACACATAATTTATAAAGAATTATTAAAGATGCTAGGCTTATCAACATCCCACCAGCAATTAACAATAATAAAAACATATTCCTTTCACACACAATAGATCATTTTGCATACACCTATACACTGGTAGTAGATTATTTAGCATTTAATGAGTGCCTGCTGCATACTAAACAACCTCCTAGAATAGACAGCAATAACAGTACACTTATAGCACATAGATACTCTAAAGGCTCATGCTTACACAAGAAAAGAAGAAACCACATTCAAAGAGTTCAAGAATACTTTCAAGAGCAGGAGATGAAAAAGCACAGGAAACAATAATAAAAATCTAAGGAAATACACAGGGAAGGAGCATAAGTAATAAGAGCCGTCTTGGAGCATAAAAGTATTTCTCTCAAGAAAGCACATCTTGAATTGAGTTTTCCGAAAATGAAGGTTAATAAAAATCAGACTTAAAAAAAAAAGAATCGTCAAGGTGGTTCACTGAGGGAATTAGGTTCACTGAGATAGAACTAAGACCATTTGACCCTGTTAACATCATAGTTGGTTTTAATCCAAACTAGGATGCGCCACACTGAAGCTGGTGAACTAGTCACATAAAGATTGATGCATACCAGTGACATTTCTGAGAAAATACTTAAAGTGAATCCTCCATTAGTGGAGCACTGAGAACAGTATTTTTACATCAAAAAGGCAGGATTTAATAGTAAATAGAATGAGTTAAGTGGATAGATAACACAACAGGATTATATTGCTCAAAAGAGATGTTGTTTTTAAAAATCAGGAATCAATAGAGGGAAAGATTAGGTTGGGCAGTTGATTGAGAACCCCTGTTATTCCTAACATTCTTCAGAGGGGAAAATAAACATATTTGGAAAAGAAAAAAAAAATATTTTAAACTGATGTGAAAGCCAGAGTTTCTCTTGCATTCTTGCTGAGAATTCATCACAGCAATTCAGACATAGAAACATCCAAAGCATGGAGAAATATGGTGTTTCTAAAAGCGAAGAAGATGAGTCTTGAAATGTCATGGAGAAGAATTTGCAGTGGATTGGATGTAATGAAGTGAAAAGAATACAAAGAAGCATAAATTAATCCACAACTAAATCTGGAAGGATGATGAGATGGTGACAAGTTTAGCAAGGCAGCTTAGTTAAGAAATGGGTAGAAAGACTAGATTGAGTCTGGAGTACATTGTTTCAGATATTGCTGACATAAACATTTGACCAAAAGTTGAAGTCAACTGGAGACCTTTAGAGAAAGGAAATCACAGATCACAGTTCCACTGAAAGAGGTAATTGATGGGATCAATTCAAACACACAAATGATTGTATAGAAAACCTCAGACCATTGACCCATCAAAAATTCATGATATTCATTAATGCCCTCTTTTCAGAAGTAGGAGACCCCTCACAGATAAACTGATTTTATTTATCTGTGTTTTATCTATTCTCCTTTCAAGCATGTTCCTTCTCTCAAGTGTATGGCTGTTTGGCACAGAGGTGTTGAAGGGCAATCACTGTATAATTACTCCCCCTTTTCCATACCTCTGTCCAGTATTCATCCAAAGAGTTAGAAGTATAAATGGTAAGAAAACAAATTCATCCAGAAGAGATGAATCCTGGGGGTCATATGGAACTGTGAAAACAGACTTTGTCCAATCAGGGAGATGGAGAAAGGTCAATGTAGCTTGGGGTGTGGTTTTTGTTTTGTTTTGTTTTGTTTTCCTGGTTATTGTTTGTTTGCTTGTTTTTCAGGCAAGTGACAGCAAAACATTTTGAGTGAAGGGTATATGGTGAGTATCTCCAGGGAAGAAGTAGAAAATAAAGTGTGATAATTTAGAGCTAATCAGTCAAGTCATAGGGATGCCAATAGCAGGAGCCCAACCAGGAGGTTGACTTAGCTCCTTTAGATAGATCAACAAGGGCAGGTTAGTATCCAGTCCTGGGGAAAGTATGTGTAAGAGTGTTTATTCTAACAGCAGTTTAGTAGAATAATGCCCAATTCTAAAACTTAGACTATAATGTAAACGATCAAAGTATTGAACCCCAAATCCTAGAAGTGAATTTGCAAGTCCAAATAAAGCAAATTTAGAAAGCTAGAACTTTCTTAAAGTTCTCATATTAAAAAAAATAAAGGTTGAGATCTGAAGCCTGATCATTAACCTGATCATTAATTTAGTAACCAACTACTTTACCTAAATTACCTTAATCTTCATCTTATAAAATGAATATTACCATTATTTCCACTTTACAGAAATCTCTGGAGATGTTTTTATTGCAGCAGTATAGATTGTAGACTGCTGCAATAATAAAATATTGGTGAGTGAGATGTTTAAGCCTATAATTTTAGGATGATAAAATTTTGGTCGTTCTATTTAATAGTTCAGAGTTAGAAGAGTCTTCATACAACAAAATGGCTGATCTTTGAATTGATATTCTTTGGATGAAACCTAACTTCAACTTGAATAAGTGACAATGGAAAGTTTTCTGTCCTTAGAACTAAGAAGAACCCCCATACTATGGTGTATTAGTTAGCTTTCTGTCACTGTGACAAAATACCTGAGAAAATCCACTTAAAGGAGAAAATATTTATTTTGGCATTTCAGAGGTTTCAGTCTGTTGTTGGCTGGTTCCATTGCTATGGGCATGTGGCAAGGCAGCACTTCGTGGCAGAGAAGTCATGGTGGAGCAAAGCTGCTTACCTCATGGCAGCCAGAAAGCAGAAAGAGAGATCAGTGAGGGATTAGAGACAAGATATAACATTTTAGGGCATGCTTCCAGTGACCTAACTCCTCCAACTAGGCCCCACTTCCTACAGATACTACTACCTTCCAATAGTCCATTCAGCTACAAGTCTGTCAATAAATAATCTACTGATGAGATCAAAGCCATCATGATCCAAGCACTTCCAAAAGCCCCACCTCTGAACGTTACTGCATTAGGGATCAAGTCTTCAACACATGAGGGACATTATAGATCCAAATGATAACACCTAGCTTCCACATAGTTGGATCCTAAAGTTCAGTGAATTCATTAGAATTCAGTTTTTTCTCTGATCTCCTTTGGGCTCGTATTTCTTCAGTTCTGATTTCCGTTACAGGCAGGAGTTCTCCACATCATGGTTGGCAGCTCAAGATTTGCATGCAGTCAGCATAGCAGCTCAGCATAAAGTGACTTCTTTGCATTCACTGAACAAATATGTATCGAGTGTTTACCATGCGCCAGCAGTGTTCTCAGTGTGGAGACAGATCAGTAGAGACAACAGGAACATCTCTGCTCTTCTGTTGATGTTTCTGTACTCAACACGTGTCACAGTAGTCCCAACACTGAGTACTATTACACCGAATCATGTAAGCATGTGGCACACAAATGATGGAGGTAGGGAGCTGATCTCAGATCAGCAAGATTTTTGAATTCATCAGCAGGGTCAATTGGATGAACACCTGATGAGGCTCATTGTCAGGGATAACATGACTGCTGGTCATGAGGTTCTGGGTTTTACACACAGCCTTAGCAGAGCCAGGGCATGGGAGGAGTTAGTTACTTGTGGTGGGCCCTTTTGGCAGGCAGCGGGCAAGGTCAGGTCATGGGAGCAGTTTTGGTGGCAGACTCATTTGGACAGAGGAACCAGGAGGGGCTGGTATGTAGACAGGTAGGTAACCATATCCTTCAAACTGGGTCATGAGTCCTGTTCATGAACCAATCATTATGCTCTGAATGTCCTGATTCACCAGATCTGAGATTCACCCCCATCCTTAAGGAAGGGAATACAGAATCAATACCACCCAAGAACAGGAAGCCTGTTTCCAAAGAAGGAATCAAGGTTCTTTTAGAAAACAATGGATGTGAACCTGGAGAGAAGAAAATTTATATTATAAGAAAAAACTCCAAAATACAAATTCAGAAGAGACAAAAGCAGAAATTGTTCCAGAAAACAAATGGAATTTGAACAGATAAGAAAACATGAAAATTTGAGTCCAATAACCTAGGATCACCAAGTCTGGATGTACTCTCCTTTAGTCAGCAAGTACTTATAGGAAAATAGTCTTCCAATAAATAGTAAGTTGGATGTTGTCACAGGTGCCTCTGTGGATAACAGCTGTCTGCAGTCATTGTCTGAATGCATTGCCTGGGGTTTATCTTTGTGTAGAATTTGGGAACCCACCAAGTAAATAGCTCTGGGCTACAGATGCTTGCTTCTTTCCATAGATGGTGAAAACTATATTCAATCTGTATCACCCTCAAGTGAGTAGAGCTCAAACTATTTGTGGTTGAAGCCTCAGGTTTGGTAATTTATAAAAACTACTTTGTTTCTCTGTATGATAGAAGGAAAATTGCTTCAAAAATGCTTTGGGAAAACTGATTCAAAATTTGCCAAAAATGCTGACTTCAACTAAAGCATATAGTGACTGATAAGTATCCCTTAATGAAGTTTTATCTTATTTTTCCAATAATGGTGTTATGGTATTTGCAAGTGTTTATTTTTTAAACATATATGCATTCTGTGTATCTTTATAGATATGAAAAACAAAATTATTGGAGATTTACAACTTGGTAGTTAAGAATGTAAATTTTGCAGTCAAACTGCCTAAGTTAAAATTATGACTTTGACATTAAGCTTCTAAATTATCCTGAGGAGAAAACTTCTCTGAGACAGTTTTTCATCAGAGAAATAAGAATAATAATAGTACTCACATTGCAAGATTAGTGTACATATTAAATGCATTAACATACATTAAAACAAAACAATGATATATGGGTAACAATAATTTAAGCATTATCATCATCATCAAATTATCATCACCATATTCAGAAAGACTCACTGCAAGTAACAAGACTCCCACCTAAAGCTGATGTAGCGGTGGTCATTAGTATTATTCAACAAGGATATCTGCTTACCCCTGCCTGGAGGCACATGGCATAATTGCACTTCTTCACCCTTTGGGGGGTACAGCTGCATCATCCGTCATGTGAGGTAAGTTGTGAGTGGACATGATATGTGTCACTTCTGGGTTAGAACATTTAATTACAGATATGAGAATATCCAGAACTCACTCTTCCTTCAGGAATAAAAACGAGCAATTTTGAAGATGTTCCTGCTCCATCAACCCAGATCCTGAAGTGACTGCAGTAAGCAGAAGCCCTGTGGACCCATGGTAGACATGGAGCATGAGTGAGAAATAAGTTTTTGTCGTCTTAAGCCCCTGAGACTTTGGATTGCTTGTTACTGATGCTTCATCTAACTTTTCCTGACTAAAGCAGGCAATTTACACAATAAAGCATTTAATGATTTCAGATAAAGACTTGAGGAATGCAGTTCCAGAGCTTGTTAGGTTAATCCAGCAATTCTGAGCCTTCTCTGCATAATTAAAAAATAGCAGCAATAGCTGCAAACATCATATTCTCACTTGGCAATTCAATGAGAAAGCAGAATGGTGGGGAACAAGGGCAAAAGACATCTTTTCCCCTCAATGTTCTGTCTTTTATCAGGGAAGAAGATAATTTCCAGATATTCCCTGCAGATTTTTTAAATTTTATTGACAGTACTGGATCTTATGCCCAGTCCTAGAGCAATCAGTGCCCAAAATAAAGGAATTCCAAAACTGATTTAATCCAATCATAATTCACCCCATATATCTGGGGAAGAGGCCTACTGTTCTTGCACACAGTAATCCCTGCATGATGCCTGAATAAAATCAGCATTTCCTTAAACAAAGAGTAAGGAAGAAGAATGGCTGAGCAACCAGGAACATCTTTCACAAGATCTGTGACCTTCTACAGGAAGAATCAAAAGAGGCTTTCTTAAAACAAGTTTCCCCTATGCTTGTTGTATTTGCATTTGGTCTCAGCAGAGGATTTTTAGAACTACTTAGAAGACACTGAGGTGTGCTGGTAAATCTCTCTGCATATTACAGTGGATAATGTGGATTTCTAAATAGATTCGCTCAGCTACATGATTAGGCAGACACCTAATAATTTAATGTACACTAAATTATGTTAATAGGGAGAATGTGTGAACATTAATTAATTACTAAGATTATTATTATCCCAACGTTAAGCAGTTCTTGAGTTAAAATACATTATTAGAGTACAAAATGAATAGTGGCTTACCTTGTTCAAAGGCAAGGGCTATGGGAAGAAAAGATCTTACCAGAGAGTGAAGATGATCTGCTCTTCCACCCTCTTATGGCATTGAAATTGGACACAATTTGCATTAAAGCATGGATTCCAGTTTAAAGCTAAAAGCATGCGACTTCTATGTCTTTCTGTAATGTGATCATGCAGATAACGAGAGAAACAGCAAAACAAATTCCACCTTGTAGCACATTTTCCTTATTAATATTTGCGATTCCAATTTTAATAGCACTGTCGTATTTAATTGCCTCTAAATGTTGCAATTCAAGCCCATAAAGTGTTAAAAATAGGAGCCCTAAAAAGACTCTCAGGCTTTGTTGTCCTGCAAAATCTTGTAGCTACAGACTGATATTCACACATCCACAGAAGTATTTTTTTTAAACTCTTTGTTGTTGTGCTCGCTTTAGAATGGCATTTAAATTAGCAAACCATTACCCTCTCAAGCACAAATGTTTTGCCAACCCTTGTGATTTCCAAGTTACTTGTGCCAAAATAATTAGTTCATCAAAATATTTCAATTAATTCAAGTAATGAAAACCTATTTTTCTAATGCTATATTTTAAGATTTTTAACAGGGGATGGTTAATAACCCTAAACTATATTTTTTTATCAAGAAAGAAATATTATTAATGGCAGGTATCCTTCTAAAAGTTCACTAACAATACAAAACTTAAAAATTTAATGCCAATTACTCTGCCTGAAACAGGGTCTAGGGGTTGGGGGGATGTAGTTTTACCTACATCAATTAATCCACATTTCTCATTTGTTTGTCCTACACTTGAATTTTATCTGAGTAAAAAACAATAATACACAATTTATTTATACAATATGATGATACTTAATTTTTCCCTGTGTATGTCATAATTCATCTTAAATAAACTTTAGGAAATCTCAAATCAAAGTACACTAATATAAACTTTAGCCCCATTTGCAGTAGAGTTCATGTTACTAACAAAATTGCTTCTAGCAATTTGCTAGGAGAACCTATGTGGTCTCATCATGATAAACGACCTTGAAGATTTAGAGTACCAAAGTCAATTTTGTGGAATTTAGCCTTACCAGATTTCTGGCAGCATTTATCAAAACACAATTTTATGTGAAACTGAAGAAAACATTAGATGTTATAATAAGACTATAACTCACTTCCAGACTTGTAGATAAAGGTGATTACTAATCGACATGTAGAAAATTGTCAACTCCTATCTTTCTAATATTATAGATCAGCATGTCTGATCACTAGAAGCTTGATTTTGGTGATTAGCAGTCATGAACTGAGACTAAGTGATGTGTTTGTATCATGGCTAATACTAACTAAATCTATTTATCTTGTTGCCCCTGTTACTTCAATGAGGTCATACTTTTGGTACAGAACAAGCAGAAACCAGGAATCTGTCATCATTATTCTACTCTGACATTATTCTTAAGCAAACCATGGGAAAAAAAGCATCTGACTATTTAACCTCACATACTTTTAGAAATGGGTGTTATTGTCCATACCCTAATACACTGAGTTATGGCCTTAGAGGTAAAAATTCTCTGCTGCATGTAATGGGTCAAAAAAGGAGGATGAAAACTAACTCAAATGTTTTAAGCTGTAACACAGTAATAGCTGAGACTGTCCTTCTGATGGTGGACATTTTATTTCCCAAAGGACAAAGGAGAAAAGGAGAAAAAGATCAACTCCTTAGATAAGATACAAAATTATGCAGTTAATGTAAAGAGAGATTCTATTGGTTTTGCTATAAAAATAAACAAGACAGTCATTCATCAAAAAAAAAATCAACTTAAAATATACCTTTATTTTACATATCTCTATGGATTTTACTAAAAAATAATAACTGATATGTTTTGTTTCAAAATGGCCAGTTTGAAGGCAGGGTTTCATGTTTCCTTTCTTTGCTTTTCTGACTTAGCATCCTCTCTAACTTTCAAATGGCCACAGGAAATGAAAGTACCAATTAGACAAGGGAAGATGAAAAACTGTCTTGGCAGCAGTGCTGTGGTAGACGATGCTAGGCCTTCCCAGGTGAAGAGTGTGAACTTCACAGAGCACAGCGAGAATGGATGCCTTTTGGTAATTCGAGAGGCAAATTTCGTGTGGTGCATTTACCACTCTGCTATGGTTTTGAAGTTAAGTGATTTTTAACTCCAACACATGAAGTTCAAAGAGCTAAGATTTCACTGTAATGTGTGTTAAGGTTTACTTAGGTCTAAAAAGTTCCTAAGATGACTCCTATATGCAATAAAAGCCTAGAAAAAGTACATAGGGTAATAACACTAGAATTTTTGTTGTTGTTTATTGAGACAAACTATTTGTTTATCTTTCTGCAGTACATCATGGTAGTTCAGTACATTTATACAATGTGTAATGATCAAAGGGTAATAAGCATTTCCATCTCTTCAAATATTAATCATTTTTATATACTGGGAATATCATATTCTTTGAGACATTTTGAAAAATGTCATAGATTATTTTAATCAAAGTTATCCTATCATGTTATTAAAAAAAATGATTCCCTCTCTCTCTGTTTTGATGCCCCTCATTGATCTTTTCTCTTCCTCCTACCCCCTGCCCTTTCCAGTCTCCAGTGACCTCTATTCTACTGCATTCTTCTACAAAGCCACTTACTGGTTTCCACAAATGAGTGAGAACATGGTATTTTTCTGAGTCTAGCTTATTTCCCTTAAAGTCATAACCTCTAGTTCCATCCTTGTTGCTGCAAGTGATAGGATTTCATGCTTCTTATGACTGAATGATATTCCATTGTGTATGTACCACATTTTCTTTATCCATTTTTCCATTGATGGGAATCTAGGTTGAGTCCATATTTTATCTACTGTGAATAATGCTACAATAAACATGGGAAAGAAAGTGTTTTTTTCAGTATAATTATTTCATCTCCTTTGGAGATGGATTATTATGGATAGATTATTTGGTTTGGGGGTTTAGATATATATATACCCAGTAGTGGAATTATAGGATCACATGGTATTTCTACTTACTTTTTTGTGGGACCTCCTTTTATTGTTTGTATATGAGGTGACTCCCAGAAGTTCTTGTCTTAATGCAGGAATGTTTGGAGGTGAAATTATTGGAATGTAAGAGCTGTAACCTAACAAGTTCAACCTAGTTTGAAAGGATTGAGTAGTAACTTTTGGCAGGTGGGGCATGGCTGAAAGAGGTGGGTCACTGGGGAGGTGTCCTGGTAGCCCCTTATCCTTTCTCTCTCTGCTTTCTAACCTCCCTGAGCTGAGTAGTGTTCTTCCATCATACCCTTCTGCCATGATGTTCTGCTTCACCTTGGGCCTAGAGCAATGGAGTCAGCCCACCAGAGACTAAGCCTCTGAAACCATGAACCAAAATAAACTTTTCTTCCTCTAAGTTTTTCTTGTAGGATATTTTGGTTACAGCAACAAAAAGCTGACTAACCATCTCCTACTAGCTTCCAATGGCTATACTAATTTAGATTCCCACCAACAGTGTTTGGGAGTTCCCTTTTCCCTGTCTCCTGGACAGCTTTTGCTGTTTTTCATCTTTTTTTATGACAGCTATTTTAACCAGAAAGATATAATATCTGGTTTTTTGATTTGCATTTCCCCAATGATTAGTGAGACTGAACATTTTTTCACACACTTATTGACTGTTTTGTATGCCTTCTTTTGAAAAGCATTTAGGATTTTTTAGCCCATTTTAATTGGATTATTTGGGTTTGGGAGTTTTTTTGTTTGTATCTTTTTACTTTTTGTTTTGTTTTGGTGTTCAGCTTTTTTAATTCTTTATATAATCTATATATTAATCTCTTGTCAGATGGATAATTTGCAAATATTTTCTACCATTCCATAGATTTCTCTTAATTCTGCTGATTATTTCCTTGGCTGTACAAAAGCTTCTGCATTTCATATAATCCCATTTTTCTATTTTTACTTTGATCATTTGTGCCTTTGGGTCCTTTCTAGGAAATCATTGCCTATACCAATATCTTGAAGTGAAAAACACTAGTTTTATGTAGAGATTACCTCTTGGGAACAAAGAAAGGGATGCAACCAGTCCCCTTAGTCTTTTAGTTCTTCATTTGTATGTGTGGATCAATAGATATACATTTCTCCATTTTGCTTGACTTGAATTTTAATAATGTTTAAGAGAATTAAATAAGTTTGTGAATTTAAAAATTCCTAATGAAAAAAACTGAATACAAAATTGCATGTTCTGTGAAGGCAACTGTCAATGTTTGTGTATAAATGAAGACAAAAAGAGAAAATAAAAAGAAGTGACTTACTGAGGTAGAATTATGTAAATTTTGAACAGTAATAGACAAGAGAAATGATTTGAGGTTTTGGTGATCAAGAAAGGGAATATATAATCTAAGTTAAAACCGAAACTTCTTTCATATGAAACTAAGGAAAAGTTCAGCATAAATCAGTTTTACCAATTCAAACTTGGACTTTCTCTCCATCCTTTCCCTATAAACACCAAATCATTTTACAGTTTTCTGATGATAGAAAACACTTTCTTTTGCATGTATGTTGGAGCCGATATTCATAATTCTACAAGAAAATGGCATAGAGATCTAAACTTAGAATATGGAGAAAATAAATTCATAGATTTTAAATGCTACAAACACGATACCTGACATTAAACTGAATTTCCTATTTATTGCATATTCTGAATTTGACCTAGTCTAACACCTTTCAGTGTAAAGCTTAATTAAGTTAGGCATGAAAATGAGACAAGAGCAGAATAAAAGAAGAATTTCTGGCCCTTGACAATGCAGACAGTCATAATAGTACAGAACTCTTCTTTCAGAGAAGAAATTTTCATGGGCGGCTAACTTCACATACACACCCTCCCCAGAATGCCCTCAGAAACAGAAGATGCTGCCTCAGGAATAAAAGTTTCATGATGACATAATGCTACTTTAACAAGAAGTACAGATTTATGGACTCAAAATGACTGTAATAACAAGCATTTTCAAATGCACCCTAATGCCCAGAACATGACAGCCACTCCCCATGCTTCAGTAACTCTGGGTCAGTTGACATCTGCTGTAAGACAAAATCGTTAGGCTCTGGTAATACCATCTTTCTGAACCAAGACTGTGTCTTGTGCCTTGGGTGGTGTGAAGCACTGAGGATCTCACCTTTGCCAGGTTTGAACTTTTTCAGGTGGCTAAGAACCCTTCTTACAGCTCCTAAATCTGATTGTTTTTCTCCACTCCATATTCCTCATCCAATGATCACAATCAACTCAAAAGCCCAAAATCAGAATCTTTTCTATTTATAGGTGTGCTGTTACTTTGTTTCTGAAAGAAAAAAAATTTTTTTTTGTTTTGATAGAAAAGTCTCATTTTTTAGTAGATTTGGTCTCTAGTCATTTTATCAAAGAGGAAAAGAAGTAATGTTATTACATTAAAATATCTGACCACACCAGAAGATCAAAGGGGGAAAGATTTATTTTGAGGTTCATCTCATAAATCCCCCTCTTCCTAGAGAAACTCTGCATAACTTAGTCACTGTGAATTGCTGAGTATGGCCCAGGGTGTCCTCACTGCTGGAATTTCAGTGGCTTCACATAGTCCCTAAGTCCACACTGCTTCCCACCAACCTTTTCTTTAGAGGTGTAAAGTTCATTAAGTGCTCAGAAGTCTCACTCTAGCATGGAGATTTCTCAAGGAGAAGTAGCAGCCTAAGTTCAGATACTTCAGAATCATAGGCTTAAAACCCAGTAAGAATCTGTAAGAGATGGCTAGGAAGAAAACCGGAATAGCCCACTAACTAACCTTATTGGCCTTCATAATGATCTTTGCCATATCCATTCTTTTCTCAAGTTCTGTCAGAAAGAATCAATTCTACCTCCCTACTCCCAATATCTTCAATCTCTTTTGTTATACTATGTTTATTTCCTCTCACTCTCCCTTCTTGGAAAATAGAGAATATGTCCTTAATTCTCTTAGAAAATCTAGTAGTTTCCACTGCCTAAAATTTAAGTGTCTCCATTTTATGCTGGATTAATACCAACTTGTTCATATTTCTTTCTAGAAATTACACTAGGCCAATTTTCTTTTTCTTTAACTTTTAAAAGTGGCAAGCAGAACCAAGTCTTTAGAGGATACTTTAAAGATCTCATATAATTTTATTGTTTGGATCTAACCATTTTAAATGTAACCAAGGAATACTTTTAAGATCAAAATATTAAATTTTAGAACAGAATTTGATATATATTTCTTATTATTTAAAATGGGAAAAAAGAACTAGCATTTATTAAATGCAATCTTTGTGCCAGGTGTTCACATGTATCATATCATGTAATTCTCACAGTCATTCTTATGGTATCATTATTCCTACTTTCCATATAAAGAAATAAAGGCTCAGAGAAAAAAAAAGGACTCCCTGATTTTTAAACTCAGGATTCTCTAACTGCAAAATTTGAGCAACTTCTAGTTTATCATGAAGAATTAAACTAATATTTAATATTATAATTGATTTTCCTATTTTCTTTATTAAATTTCACATTTATTAAAATTTGTCAATAAACATTCATTCAGCTTAAAATCATATTATACTAACACCATTCCAAAATAACTGCTGTATAAGGTCAATTAATCCAAGTCCATTCTGATCTAGAAAGATAAATCCTTGTTGCATTGCTTCATTATACAGCAGTAACAAAACTCTCAATCATTATGTTTTAAATTGTTGCAGGAGCTTGTTTTTCTGGGCTATATATTCATCAAGATTCTGATAGTTGTGGTTAGCAAGTCTTTATCTCCTTGTACTTTGTTGTTGTTGTTGTTGTTGTTTTTCCAAAAGAGTCTATTTTGTTTTATAGCATAATTGGACTTTTGTCTAGAAAATTACAAAATAGCTCAGAATAAATAGTCATCTTAACTTTTTGAAAAAGTGGAAACTTCTCCTATCTCTCTCCAACCTCATGACTCCTCTCTGATATTTTTCCAGCCGTAGGTGTTAGCATCTGCTGTTATAAAATCTTTAGTGCTGCTTTTTGGGGACTGAGGTGAGGAATGGAGCCAAGATCACTTTTTCCAGTAAATATTTCACAATCATGCCACATGTCCAACTCTACAGATTACTGGGAATTTCTAAAGAGTGTACATCTTGAAGTTCATCTTAATCATTTTTGCATTTGCATTCTTGATACTGTACCTGAGATTCTCATCCTTGCAGCCTTTAAATAAAGCCGCTGGCCTCCTTTTCACAATGTGGGATCCTAGGGATGCCCACACTCTCTGCCACCTCCTGAGCACTGTGGAAGCTCAAATAGCTCTTCAACTCTTCTCCTGGAAATGTACTGCAGCTCTGGATCTACTTACCACTTCTCCTCCCTATTTCACAAGTTGGGCTGCTCAGAGACAATCAGAAAAACTGCCAAAGAACAAAATAGTTCCAAATATCTTCCCCCAGCTCCATACTGTGTTCTTCTCTCTCTTGTCTACCTTACATATCAAATAGGCATAAAGCCACTCAAGGAAGTGGTAGAATACATGGGAAGAGAAAACCAAGGCACCACATGCTTCAAGAGGAACCAGAAGCGAAGTCTAGAACACAAGGTTCCAGACGGAGCTGACCGGTTGACAATAAGCATACAGTCACTCTCTGCCCCGTTTCACAAACTCTGTTGAATACATTTTTCAGTTCATTCCATTGGTCTCAAATGCATGTGAACACTTCACAGAGTAATGATTAAAGAAGCTCTTTAGTGCAATCAATTATCATTTGCAAGTCACCGAGTTACCCTTCTGGAGTGAGTGACTAGATTTTTCAGTAAGAACTAAAACATACCATTCATTTCTTTGTTGTTTTTTTCTGAAGATCCTACTTGTGGTGATTTTATATCCAGTACTCTGCTAGTTTCTTCTTTTCTGCATGACAATATTTAATTTGAAATAAATACATCTTTTTCAGAGATGATAATTTGACCCTTAGCCAAAAGATTTAACCATATCTTTTCACTGGACTCCCCATGTTGCATGATCTCGTTGAAAAGCATTAAGTGAACATCGGTTACAAAACTTTACATTTCTTGAAAGGCATTTGCCTCCATATGTTAAGTAACATATATAATATAGCTTTTCAAAGAATTTTAGGTGGCCACAGTATAGTAAGATAATTGGGATATAGTGATCCTATAAGGATATAAACATTATAATATTTTTCAGTGATGATCTTCTTGAATTTGACAATTCCATTTAAATAAAATATTGAAAAAAAAATTTTTTTTTTTTTTGGCGGTGCTGAGGATTGAACCCAGGGCCTTGTGCTTGCAAGGCAAGCACTCTACCGACTGAGCTATCTCCCCAGCCCAAAAAAAATTTTTTAAATACAGTTATGCTTTCCATTAAGTCTTATAGCTTTCAATCTCTTAAGAAAATATGGCTATTTCACTATTTTAGTAAATTATATGAGAATGTAAATTTCAGCTCATGTTACAATTCTAGTCAAAACCACCAAAGAAAATTACAGACTTCTAACCTTGTTTTCTGAAAAATTACAAATAGAGATAGAAGGAAATAAGGTTTTCTGTAAATAAATATGGCATTTACATTGAAACAATGTGGATAATAAAGGACTAAAAATTAGTCCTAAATTAAATCTAAATCTTATCATTGTTGATTGATTTGAAACAGGAATTATCAGATATTGTATTAATTTAAAAAGCATAAGAGTTCAAAAAACTGAGCTTGAGACTGACCATAATGTTTTCCAAGGACCTTCAAAAAGTCATTTTCTTTTGATACCTTACTTAAATATACCATCTATGAATGAAGATAATGCTGACTAAATGAAATAAAAACTCCCAACTATTTTATAAATTAATCAGTAACATGGTTGAAATCTAAAGTTGGTCTTAATAAAAATAATCATTATAATTTAAGTGTCTGTAAATAATTATTGAATAATAAATGCTGAATTCACGGTAGCTTTCTCAGTCACTTCAAATATTTGGCTAATTTTGAAGGGGAAAACAAAAAAAGTAGCACCCAAGAGTATGTTATTGTTAATGTATATCCACTATAGAATTGAGAGTGTGTTTAAGCAAACCTATCATTTTGCCAACAGAAAGTGAAAAATCTTACCACTAATACCTTTTCTGCTGTGTTAAAACATTTACCTAGGGAATTGTTTGCTGAGTTGACTAATTATTGAAACTACTAAATACTGCATATTGTTTATTTCCATTAGTACAAAATTATTATCATTCTAATGCTGCTTTCATTATTTGAATAACATAAACAGTTTTTGGCCACGGTGCTTCAAAGGACTATTCTTCAGTCTCCCCAAAGTTTGATTTATTATTTCTATTATTTACCAGTGAATAGCTTCTATATTACTAAAATATCTTGCCTTTCAGTTTTCTGACAGCAATCTTTATTTTAGAGTTTACCCTGACATTCTGATATATCATTAAGTCAGAACATGTTGAATACATTGGGACTTGTATTATATGTGTAAAATTTCTTGTATTTCATCTTTTATCTAGGTAAATTTTAGAGTTTGCTTTTTTTTGGTCAAGTTTTCAGCACTTTCAAGTTATAAAGTTTAATAGAAATTGCTGGCAAAAGATACTAAGAATTTTTAAAATTCTGCTTCATATTATCCACTGTAGTAAGTAATTTACATATTATATTTGGCATACCACAATCACAGGACTTATCTCATTAACCCCTCTCTCCACATACCTCTCATTTTACAGATGGTGAAACTGGGGTTCAAGAAATTTAAAGAAAGTGATCAAATTTATTCAGGAACTTAAGCACAGACTTTGGATTTAAAAATCCATGATCTTTTTTTATATCTGATATTGTCCTACTGTTATGATCTTTACCAATTATATTTTAAGACAAATTATTTTCATTGACCTGGAGTAAATAATTTTAAATTATTTCAGTTAAATAAACCTGATACAAATACACCATCTAATATGTTTGCAAAACTAAAGTCTTCTTATCAGTAATATACTTACTATTTGGTCAATTTTTAGCACAGACACAGAAGAATACTAGAATATATGGAAAGAACATGAAAGCTAACCACAAAGACCTAATATGATCCCAACTCTCAGAGTCCCATTATGGAGGCCACATTTCAGATCCTCATAAGATGGAGATGATGCACTCCACCCTAGCAACACTACAGTTTATATTCTAAGGTCAATCAGGTTGAGATAATGTAAAAGAATCTTATAAAGTGAAAGAACTATGTAAACAAAAGATAAAACAATAAACACTGCAAGTCCTTCATGCAAGAAGGGGGAAGCCATATTAGCATTACTAATATAATATAAGAGAATCTTTTCAATGGGTCAGACCACAGAAAAATTATTTAGGAAAAATAATTAACAGAAAAAAGGAGACTTTTGCTATTGCCATGTCCATCTAAACCAAAGAGCAAGGAATACTTGCTCAAATTTTCTAAATGATCTGGAAAAGTTGGTGCATCTCTGAAACTTCATCAGGATTTGTTCCAAGTATACATATTTTTTTCTTTTTTGGTAGGGAGGAGTGGGTACCAGGGATTGAACTCAGGGGCACTCGACCACTGAGCCACATCCCCAGCCTTATCTTTTGTATTTTATTTAGAGACAGTGTCTCACTGAGTTGCTTAGCACCTCACTTTTGCTGAGGCTGGTTTCGATCTCACGATGCTCCTGCCTCAGTCTCCCAAGCCTCTGGTATTACAGGCATGTGCCACTGCACCTGATTTCTTTTATGTTTTAAGTGTACCATTCAGCTTTAACAAGGTGTTCAATGGAGCCAGGCCTTAACTATGTGTAAACAATATTTAAAGAAAGCTTTCTCTGCCTCTAATTATACTTTCATATATTCAGTTAGCATTTGCTGAAGTTTTGCCATGTACCCAGCCTAAGCCCTGCTTCATATAAGCAGAGAAAAGAGATAACAGTACCACTCTGGGGGTGGCCTTCCTGTGTTAAGATGAGTCACGAATCCGCTAGAAAACAAGCATTGATATATGATGGTGACTGGCAGAGGCATGAATAAGTGTGGATGAGAAAAGAAATCAAGGACTCATGTGTGTCACTACTCAGGCTGACATTTGGGAGGATCTGTCAGGAGAAGTATTCTGATTCTGGCCAAGAAAAGAAAGCAAAGTGAAATCAACATTCTTATGTGTGACTCGGAAAACCAGCACGAGTCATGCAGGGCTTCGAGGTCATGTCCTCACAGTGACAGTGCTTATAAATACAAACTCTAAACAAAAGGATAATTTTTTTTTTAAAAATCATAAAGAAAAAATTACTGTATATGAAATTGGTATAGAGAAGCTCCTTCAAACAAGATCAGAAAGGAAACGCAGAATCATGGGCATTGGAGAATGAAGATAAAAGTTCAAATCCAAGAACCAAGAAACCAAAAGAAGAAATGGTGCTGTAAATTGGGAAATGGACAGATGAAATTGCCATAGAGAAAAATAAATTGAGGTAAACATAGAAAACAACAGTCGGAGAGGAAAATTGATGTTTGGTCTATAGCAGTAGGGATCCATTGGATAATCAAGGAAAAATGTCCTGTGGATAGCTAGACAGGCAAGGAGCTTTGTTTTCACTGTTGTCTACCTGTCACTTTGTATAGTAATGAAATTAATGAGCCTGACTCTTCCTTCTCATGACTAGAAAGATTCAAACATCCTGTTCTCCACTCATGCACAGCAACCACACAATTCTCTTGTCAGTACAATCAAATCTCTCCAACTTATGAGGAATTCTATAAATGCACCCACTCGTTTCTAGAATAATAAACAGAATGTACTGAGGGGAAAATCCTTCCAAAAAACAGATAATAAGCCTAAGTGGTACTTTTGTTTGTTTCTTGCTTATAACCAGGGCCCTAAATTGTAAAATAGCAGGGACTATATCCACCCTTTTAGCAAATGTGCTTTTATCATAACTGAATTTAATCTTAATAAGATTAAATTGCTTAGAAAAGAAACAAGTAGATACTCAAATATTGAATTACCCAAAAGTTAACAACAAGAGGGCATGTTCAATCCTCTGAATACATTATTTTTTCCTTGGGCATCTTTGCCAAAGATGAAAACAAATTAAAGAATCTTTTAACCAGTTCACAGCATCAAAATAAAACCAAATATGAATGGGATCAAAATCTGAGAGCTGCTTATTTTGAAGATTTCTCATATAAAAGTTGAGAAGAAAGTTAGCTTCCAGGAAGGGGAAAAAAAAAGCTGAATCATAACTTGTTTTTAGTCTTGAACTTAGGAATCAGAACTCAAGAGAGACATGCTGCAAATTTCATAGGATAAATGGATTTCCCTTTAACCACGAAATTGTGTTGTCCACATTGTGATTGAAAAACTGTTACAAACCTCCAAAGGCTTGCGAACTGATTAGGTGGTGAATCGCCTTCACCTCTGCCAACCTACCTGGCACCCTCTATGTTTACCAATGCACTGCTCCCTGGGGCCTGCAGCTAGCAAGCTCCTGGGCTCACTGTGGAGCCTTATCTAAATCCTCTGGAAGTTGTGCTGGGGTTTATCTCTGCCCAAAGACCGACATCATTTTCCACATCAAATTCAGACATTCCAATACTGTGAAGATATGGGTGACTTAGCCTTATCATTAAAAGCAGTCCATTATTATTATTACAGGCATTCTATAAAATTAATTACTCAATTAATACCTGGGCAGACAAAATGGCCTTCAGTCAACTAACTTCTGTTATCAAGACTAAACATTGCATTCAGTGAGAAACGTCAGTAACTTTAATGTTATTCAACAGGGGATACGAATTTGTTCAACAGCATAGTAAATCAGATTAAGGAAAATAGATTCTGGTAAAAATTTATCAGAGTTTGAGTTATAACTTTGTACATATAAAAGATGTTATATATTTTGCTGAAATTTTTGTTAATGAAGAGATTTTTAAGAGTTTGGGGGACAAAGAAGGGTCAATTTCCCATTTTATTTAAGATTTTTCTTAAAAGTCTAAAAAAGCCCTCATTTGACATGTGGAATAAGGTTGCCGTGATGACCCAGAATCAGAATCTAGCAAGAAACCCCATTTAATTTGATACACAAATGCTGCATAGTATTGTTCATAATTTGGTTCCTGTATGCTAGTCAAATCTGCCCAAGTGGAATATACTAAGCATTAATGTGTTAAACAGACACTCACAGGGATGAATGACTGAGTCTCTCCCTCATGGCAATTAACCAGTCATCCACCCTAGAAAGCCACAGGTCTATTGCTGACCTGTTAATGGCTTGAATCACCTTTACAGCCAACTTGCCAAGGCATATCTTCCAGTTTGCTCTTTATCAGAAGCAGTGTGGAGAATCCTCAGAAAATTTGGAATGGACCTACCTTTTGACCCAACTATCCCACTCCTCGGTTTATACCCAAAGGACTTAAAACTAGCATACTACAGTAACACAGTCACATCAATGTTTATAGCAGCTCACTTCACAATAGCTAGATTGTGGAACCAACCTAGATGCCCTTCAACAGATGAATGGATAAAGAAACTGTGGTATATATACACAATGGAATATTAGTCAGTCATTAAAGAAGAAAAATATTATGGCATGTTCAAATAAATGGATGGAATTGGAGAATATCATGCTAAGTGAAATAAGCCAATCCCAAAAAACCAAAAGCCAAATGTTTTCCCTGATAAGTGGATGATGATATATAATGGGGGTGGGGGGATGGGGAGTGAAAGAAGAATGAAAAAACTTTAAATTATATAGAAGGAAATGAGGGGGAGTATGAAAAATGGTGGAATGAGACAGACATCATTCCCTATGTACATGTATGATTACACGAATGGTATGAATCTACATCATGTACAACCATAGAAACAAAATGATGTACCCCATTTGTGTACAATGAATCAAAATGCAGTCTGTAAAAAATTTAAAATTTTTATAAAAATTTAAAAAAATAAAGAAACACAAATTGGAAAGTGAAACAACTCTATGTGAGGGGAGAATGTGAGATGCCGCCTTAAAAAAGGATTCCTGAAGGCTATTTGGAGAAGGTTACATGAGTTTACTACTAGAAAAGTTCTTTACTATAATTAAAAAAAAAAAAATCTGAACTGGAGTCATGGCTCAGTGGTAGAGAGCTTGCCTGGTACGTGTGAGGCACTGGGTTTAATCCTCAGCACCACATACAAATAAATAAATAAAAGTATTAAGTCCACTTACAACTAAAAACTGTTTTCAAATTTATTTAAAAATCTAATGTGAATTTTGACAAGTCTGTGTCCTATTGAGAACTTTGTTTAACAAGGTAGTCAGTGGGTTATAAATTAGATTAAAAGGAATCTAAAATACCCAAGCAAAAAAAAGAAGGGAAAAAAAATGGACATAAGAGAGGCCAGGAGGAAAAGAACTTGGAATCCCCAAAATGCTCTTTTCACTGCAGCAAGCAGGGCTTCAGAGCACACGAAAACCTCATCTTGCCCTCCTTTGTAATCCAGATACCCTCCTGCTCCACCAAACATGAAGTTGGCATTGCCTCCTGTCTCTTTCTAGTTTTTTCTCAGAGTTGCTGTTTCTAAGCTCCCAGGAGAAGATCTTTGTTCTCTCAGTTCTCTCCTCTCCCACCTACACCCCCTCACCATTGAAGCACACAGCAGACTGTCAATGAGAGATAAAGGAAAGGTTAAACAACCAGCTGAAGGAAAGAGCCCACCTCATTCCCTGGGCGGACGGATGCCCCCGGAGAGGAGTTTTTATTTTGGAGTCAAGTGGCATCCTAGACCTGAGCACTTTGATTATGACTGGGGGACCACAAGCTACCAACTGTGTGAAAACTTGTACCCCCAAACACATGTATTTTCCCATGAAGATTTCACCATTTTTATCATATTTTTCAAAGGACATATGATCAAGAGATTTAGAACTCCCATTCTGAAGACTGAGGAAATAGAAGTTTGTCTCATACTCAAGAACTAAAAATTGGTAGTGTTTGAAGTCATTTTAGCCTATAATGAGAATTCTTCTTTCTGACTTCTGACTGGTTGGTTTAACTTAAGCTATACTCTACATGACTTTGTATATTTTTTCAAATTTGTATTTAATGTCCTGTCTCCAGAGGTGACTAATGAGTATATTAATCCACATGTTTCCAGAGTTTCTTTTTTTTTTTTTCATTTGCGTTCTATAATTTAGAAAAGGCTTTAAAATGCAAGACTTATTGTTTTTTGCCACCTTTTAGGAAATTATTATCCTTGCGTGTTTTAGAAAATTATTTATAAACAGCCTCAAAAGCAAAGCTTTGAAACACAGATTAGTTTTCCTACTACTTAATAGCACAATAATTATTTTCATATTGTATTCTGCATCTTGCAGAATCACTATTATATAAAAAGATGATGGATTTTTGGGGTAAAAACTGGAAATTGGCAGAAAGCTTCAATAAATAAAAGAATGAAAATGTATACAGATTATTCATAAAATTCATTCCATGGACGTTTGTGCATTGGTGAGGCATTCATTTGACAAAATAGAGATAGGTCAAAGGTAGAAAATGCTTGAATTCTGGTTTTTGTAGGGACCATAGCAACAGTATAACCTATGTTGTCTTAAAGTTCTGGGCTGAAATATTTAAGACTGATGCAAAAATATAAGCTTATATTTCTCAGAGAGGAAAATATAGCAGCCCATCCTGTGAATGAGATGTGAGTTTGAAGTTGTTTTTGAATATGATAAATGAGGATGAAACTAACATATAATGTAAAGCTGCCCTTAAAAGCCAAATCGAGGCCAAAAATACTGGTGAGTTATGCCCTGGATTAAACCACATTCCCCAAGCAGTAACCCACCAAATGTTTACTAGCCTAGGAGACAGCAGCAACTAACTGAATGGGGAAGAGGAGGAGGGAATCAGAGCTCAGGAACTAGGACTAACAGATTTAAGGAAATGCCCCAGGAGATAGCGTTCTAAGGACTGTCTGCAAGCTCAAAACATGGCTTCGTGGGTTTCCCTCAAACTACCTAATACTCACTGGGCATTTTAGGAAATGAAAAAGACAATCATTCTGCCTACCCTCGGGTTTAAATTGAAACCCAGAAGCAGTTTTGGGTTAACTTTCCTTTACTTCTTAGGCATCGACTTACTGTTGGGTTCAATAATATATGTGAGATTGATTTATTAACTCAAAAATAAAAACATTTTTAATAAAGAGTTTTTATACCAGTCTGTTATTTTCTGCCGAAAAGTTTTTAAGTTAAATGTTAAAATTCTTATAAAATTCCATTTAATGATCGTTGGATAGCAATAACAATAAGATGAAAACTTTCTGCCACTAGCAGTATTTTGATGAAACTATATTTTATATTAACTAAATCACTCTTGCCACCATTGTATACTGTCATTTATTTGCTTCACTGGATTTAATATAAAATGTTCTGTTCAGAACTTCAAAACTAGATAAGGACTTTTTCCTTCATGTACATTTTTAATACATAAATTTCAACCTAACAACCTAAAGACATATTTGAATTTCTCGAACTATTCAATGTATAGAGGTTTTCTTCTGTAAAATTAAGGTGATAATGGACAATGCTGCTATAAAGATTAAATGAAATAATGTATGTAAAACCATAGCACAGTTATTGGTATATAATAAGTAGGACTTCAATAAATTTTAGTCTAATCCAAAATATATTTCAAGAGATTTGCTCATGAATATTGAAATACATTTCTGCATGTATTATAAATGAATAACACTGTAATGTTGTTTCTTAGTATATACCAAATTTTAAATTTTGGGATATTCTATAAAGTGAATTTTTTAACATGAACATTCAATGCACATAATTCTACTTATTTAAAATAGCTGTGTTTTTACATTATTGTTGATTAATCAGGTTTTCCTATGAGTATACAAAATAATCACATTAAGGGATTCTTTGTTTTTGAGATGGTCTCACCAAGTGGCCCAGACTAACCTTGAACTTGGGATCTTCCTGCCTCAGCCTCTGAAGTAGTTAGGATCACCACACCTGGCAAGGGGTTATTTTATTCTATCTAGAAGTGTCAGTAAATTGTGAGGAAATTTCTATTAATTATATTATATTCAACATAGCATATTCTAAATTAAAATTAAGCTATTTCAGAAGACCCATTGAAAGTAAATCTGGAAAGCAGCAGCACTTTAAAAAAAAAGTAACAAAATAAAAATTTTCCACTGGTTTTAAATTACCTTCCAAGTTGCACCATTTCAAATTTCTTCCTGTAATTCCATATTCCTATCTCTTTAACTTCTTTTGATTAAACAATGTTCCTTTGCGTTGACTATTTTCTTTTTGTGAATCTGTCAGATCGCTCCATCTTGTCTTGTGTAATTTAAGAGACTTTTATGTTGCTCTCTGAGAGACTATCACAAAAATCCAACCGGAAGAATAATTTACAAGGTTCAAAATGAAGGGTCATTATTAACGCAGTCTTGCCTGCAATGAATACTGGGCCCTCTCGTTCATGCATGGCAGGATTTTAACTACAGGAGCAGAGGTAGAAGCTTTTAAATGAACTATTATGAATAATATCATTGGGTTACATGAGCTTACTTTAATTTGCATTTTTTTAAAAAAAACGTGCATTGTTTAATGAGATTGGAGAACTATAAGGAAGCATGTCTTTGGGTATGGACTTATCTCTAAGTCCATTCACACAAGTGTTTCTGTGCCTGAAAGCACATTGTCAAAAGTCGTAATTTCACATGTCCTTAGGTTAATGTCATATATCCAGTCATCAGTTAGGATAGTATGCGGAGTGAATATTCAATGCTGTAAAGCTACATGCAGAAGGAGAGCAAACAAGAGTGGGTTTTCTCAGTTTTGAAGAGAGGTTAATTTTAAGTGCTTTTACTTTATCAAAGTACTCCTGACTTGTATTCAACAATCATTGGCACTAATGATGTTTATGTGGCTTAGAGAAAATTACACTTTTTCTTATCATTTCAGTGCCCAATATCTTTTTTTATTACAACAGACAAATCTAATTACTTCTGATTAATCTCAATAGCACTGATTTGAATCATGAATAATTCCTTTCTAGTCAAAGCAAAACCCTAAAGGTTTCAAAGAAACTTTATTTTTTATAAGCATATTGTGTAGAGATGCCAAATAAAAAAATGTATTAACTTTTAGCAGATGGACAACTGTAATAGGGAACTAAAGGTTTATTTGAGTATATTTATTATATATGCTTTATTATTTTAAACAGAGCCTATAAATCTGATGTGTCTCCTCTTGCCTAATGTCTTCCTTTTTTCAATCCCTCCATATGTTCACTGAACAGCTTTCAGTGTATCCATGTGCATATTTTACATGTCCCCATCATATACCCTTGGCACTACCCACAATAGTGAGTCCTGTGCCTTGAAGATAAAAAAATAATAACTAACATTAATTGTGCTCTTGCTATGTGCTCTTTGCCATTCTAAGATTTTTGGGATTCCTTAATAAAGGTGATAAACCAGATAAAATGGACACCACTATAATCTTCACTTTATAATGGAGGAAAAAGAAACTCAGAATTAAACAATTCTACTAGAATCACACAGTGGCTAAGGGGCCATGCATGAACCTGGCTTAGGAGCTCCTGAACACACTACTACTCCCCTACCTCTGGAGACCCCTGATGTACATCACCCATGATTGATATTCAGAGACTAAGAACTTATACCTCGACTTCGTTACCATTATGATATTACACTTGTTTTTCTGTTTATATGATTAATATCTGCTCCTCCTACATGCCAGAACATATTAAGATAATACCTAGTATTTCATAGATGAGTAATAGGAGCTAACATTTATCAAGCTTTTGCTTTGCCAGGTACTACATCTTATTATTTCATCCTCCTAAGGACTCTCTGAGGTTTCTTCTGATTTACCTCTACTTTACGTAAGTGGAAACAGGTTGGATGACTCGACCATGATCACACAACTAGTAAATTACGAGGGCAGGATTTAAACTCAGTGATCAAACCACAGAGCGATGCTCTGATAAATAAAGCGATTAATTATTGAAAATCTATCTTGGAGCAACAGGGAAAACAATCAGAAGGAAATGACAGTAGAAAATATGTAGAAGTAAGAGTGGAAAAGATGGAAGCACTCCAGATAAAGGAAAAAATGTGAATAAAATACCATAGAACGGTGTACCCAGAGCTTAATAAGTGCTCACTAGATGCAAAGGAAGGAATGGACATCCTTACAGTCCATGGGTTGGAAGATCTTGCACTTCTAGTGCTATGACTAATGCTCTGTGTGCATGTTGTTCTTTTTCTTTCAGTGCCACCGTGGGCCTTAATCGCCATAGCCATAGTTGCGGTCCTTTTAGTTCTGACCTGCTGCTTTTGTATCTGTAAGAAATGTTTGTTCAAAAAGAAAAACAAGAAGAAGGGAAAGGAAAAGGGAGGAAAGAATGCCATTAACATGAAAGATGTGAAAGACTTAGGGAAGACCATGAAAGATCAGGTAATGTACATATCTGCTATTTATCCATAGACACTGTCAGAAATTACTAAATGGTTTACTATTTTGTGCCAGGTGATTATAGAAATAACTTGTGGCCACAGGTCATTGTTGTAGCAATGCTTCACAATTCTTTCAGTCTGCTCAACATCCTAACATGTCAAGGAAACATTTGGCAGATTTTTCTCTTGTCCTTGAGCATATTCAGGAGAGGAGAGCATCCACCACCATGGGACACCACACCATGGGTGCAACATATGAAATGATGCCTTGATATTTTATTTCATCTGTTTAGCAATATTAACAGCTTTGCAAAAATAGGAAAAAAGAGTATCTGCATGATTTCCCTCTTGGGAAAGGGATTTTTTCAGCTTTCTCACTGTTCATAATGACTGTTAAATAACTGGGTTTCAGAGCTATCCAGCATGCTCGGTGAAAGTTGCCATTTCTTACATATCCATTCAACCCAGAAATTAGTGCTCAAGAGTAATGACTTATTTAGGGGAAGGGAAATACGAACCAGTACTGAAGAACAGAACAGAATTCGAAGACAAAATTCTTGTCTCCTCCCTTATGAACAGTTAAAGTCACAATGCTGATTATAAAATCCACTGGGCTGGATTGTCTTCCTAAGTCTAAAGAAGTTGTTTGGATTTCCTTTATGTTGCTGTCTGTTTTCAACTAAATTAACTGGACAATTTAGTTCAAGATAAAGTCTTCTATTAATAATGATAATATATGCCTCTTCATTTTTCAAATAATATTCATAGTGAATATTTCTAAAGAATATTTAACCGGTATAAAAATGGAAATGTAGAGATTTTGTAATAGAAATGACATTTGCAGTTATCAGTGTTTCCCATCAGATAATTCAAAGCGATCGATTCCCATAGCAAACTTTATGGGCAGTTTTATCAATTCATCTTATGGTATTAATTACTAGCAACTGAATTTGCAAATCTGTGAATCTCCTTAAGAACAGTTGGATCCAGTGTTAGGACAAGCATTTTAAGAACATTTGCAGAGTTTTCTACGTAGCCACATACTCAGTTTGAGTTTTAAACAATTTTTCTTGAAGACACTGTAATATCTGTTAACATGGATTTCCTGCAAGCTTGTTTTTCACTCCCTGCACTTTTGCTGAGTTTCAGAGCCATGGGAGGGCGCAGTGCCTGTCCTCATGCTCAGAGAGCTTGGCCTGAGCTCAGGGAAGCAAGGGGTCAATTTTTCTGACAGTTTCTAATCATAGGTACAGAAACTTATACACAAGTGTTCAAGGACAGATGTCTAAGAAGGGTTTTTCTTGGTTAATTTGTTAAATAGAAACTGAAATTTTGAATCATGTCTTGCTTTATTTTGACAGTTACCATAGCAAGCAGAATTTGATAGATTTCTTTAAACATTTTAAGGACATTAAGTATGGAAATAATCTCCTAGATGGAAATGGACTGAAATAATATGTATGTTATTTTAGTATTATCTGGGAAAACAATAATTTGCATATACAGTGCTATCATTTTCATGATTACCATAAAATTTAAATGTGATTTCCTTGTGTCCTGGGATTTTTTTTAAAAAAGCACTAAATAATATTAAGTTATAACTACAGCATTTCTTCATAGAATAAGAATCTCTATTTTTATTTGTGGAATTTGTTCTGTATGACATAAGATTATAATTTATAGCATAGTGGTGGTGTTTATTACCCCTGTTATAACCTGGATAAATGACCAAGACCTCGAATAAAGATTTAACGGTGGTAAATCTTTCATAGATCACCTATTGCTTTAGAAGGGAGGGATAGAAAAAAAAAATTGTCAAATGAGGAAGTTTTAAATAATATGTTACTGAAAAGTATTTAGAATTTTGACCACTCAAAAAGGTATTTTTATTCATTTTAAGTCCACTTAGGACTTTAGATCTTATTTTTAAGTTAAGAACAATTAAGTATACAAATAAAATGTACTTTGGACAAGTGAGAACAGGTCTCATTGATAAGCAATTATATAACAGTAGCTTATGCTACTTTTTGAGTCTGATCAAAGTCATTAATAATAGATTCTAACATTCTATAAAGAAGAAGGCTAAAAAAAAAAAAAAGAAGAAGGCTAAAGAAGAAAAAGAATATGCAGATTTTAGGAGGATCATATGTAACCTGTTGATCATTGAATAATCTGAATTCAAAGTAGCATAAACACAAATTAAAATTATTTTTAAAAAATTACATTTCCAAAATGTTTGAAGCAGGATATTGAATTGACCATGGGGGAGACAAATGAAGATAGTTTATGCCTTTCTCACTTAAAAGCAAGATAACTCTGAGTGGTTTTTAGATATTTCTTATGCTCTTTAGGCTTTAAGGAAATTAGTGTTTCCTATTCCAATCCATATCAAACTCACAGAAATTCAAATTGCAGTGTTCATAGCTACATGTCTCTATTAGTATAGTTTTACAAACATGCAAGAATTTAAAAATATTCAGCGATAACTGCAAAAGTAACTGAAGATAACACATGTACATTGTATAAGACACATGTGTGCCTTGAATCTTGAGAACACTAAACATGTAGAGGGGAGGACCTTTGTGTAGTTATAGGTCTGGGAAGGTCATTTCTCCATGGTACTCACTAATGTGTGTGGATATTTTAATTTTTATTTCTTCCTTCTATGTCCTCCTTATCTGTGTTGTGTCTCATGACTGTTCTGGACTGTCCCTTGCGGTAGGTTTCCTCTGCTACTTAGACATCCCTAGTCAATGCTGAGGTATATCTGTGGCCTAGCAGTTGGGGCTCTCCAGCTGAGGGCATACCATTCTGACACACATCAAAAGGCTGAACTAAACTGATTTTTCAGAGATAACATGTTTTTGTTTGAAACATCTCTGACATAGATTAAATACAACAGTATTAGAAAGCTCAACTTCTAAATGGTGGACTTAGAATAAAAATTCAGTTGCTTATGCTACCTTCTTAGTGAGCCTTATCAAATCCGAAGCAGAACAATGTTGACTTAGAATGAACAAATGCTCCTTCTGATGATTGTGAACTAAGCACCTTGTAAATGTCAATGCAAACCATAAACATATGTGATAAACCTTTGAAATTTAAAAGTCCTCATGTCCCCAGCACAGCTTTTGCTGTTCCAATTTATCAAAGCTAAGAATTGCTAGGTTTACAATCTTTGTCTTCCAAATTTTGTCCCACGTGGGTGAGGAATATTGCTCTGGAGATATTATAATAGCTGCTGAATTAATAGGTCAGAATTTAATGCAATGGTACAGAAAATGTCTTCCTTAAGTTCAGCCTTTGGGATAGGAATAGACTTAATCACTTCAGTGATGAACAGTAGCACTGAGAAATTATCAAAAATTTAGCCCTATTTCATGGAAAATAATTGCAGAGATGGTCCTGCACCTTCTATTTTAGCAAAAAACCACTTAGGGAGAAGGAGATTTAATATCTTGGCTGTTTCAAATTGTACTGAGCTGAAACATGATATATAAATTGTCAGTTCTAAAAGAGACTGTTGAAAAAGTATTTTAATTCATGAATTTTTTATTGTGATGATAGAGTAACAGATTTTTCAAACAGAGGTATGCATTTATTATTTTGTTATTATTTTAAAAATAAAAATCTTACAAGAAGGCAAATTACATTAATGTAATTTTCTAAGCACATTTTCTTTGACATCGCTAAAGACTTATAAATAGCAAATTTTCAAAGGGCTATAGGAACCCACTTCCTAAAGTTCCCTAATTAATTCAATAGTCTTGTCACTTCTCTAGAGTCTATTAATGTCCACCACCTATCATACCTCTCAAGTTAAAAGATTAGTGTAAATTCTTAAATTTTAAATTGTTTTCTGCTTTTGGCTATCAGTAAATCAGCATCTTAATATTCAAGGGAATATCCAAGTATAAATGAAACTTACTAAATTAAATGGTGTGTGGCTAACAAAATTTGAAAAGATTTCTAAACAAATGTATATTTTAATGGTAATTTTCAATTTCCACACACATTGTAGGCTACTGAGAAATTTCAACAAGCACAAAGGGGCAGCATCTCTGACCCACAGCTCAGTTCTCTGGTTATATGATCTTCTCACCTAAGAGTGGAATTAATGAATTATATGAATCTAGAAAGCATCTAACTCTCCACTTTTTAGTGAGGTGGAAGGAAGGAAATGGGAAAATCCGGTAAATTCAGGGACTACGTTGTCATTTTAAAGCACCACTGAGTGTCTCTGTGCAAGTGAGTGAGTGCTTAGAGAATCTATCTCCTGAAAATGATGAGCACAACTGAGAAAAAGACCATGTAGTCTTGCTGATGGGTATAGCAAGGTGGTGAAGCTATGGTCTGACAACTCTGAGGGCTATCTAAAGCCTGGTTATGCGTTTTGCATTTGAGTTCTGTAAGAATTCTCAGATTCAGTTTAAGAACTGACAGTAGTTAAGAGTCCTTTGCGTTGTCATACATATATCACTCATCTGTCTTACCTTGATTTCTTCGAGATTCTACTATAATAAATATACATCCACATACATACCCATGTGTGCATGCACACAAGCAATGAAAATACCATAAGCAAAAACTAGGAAACAATATTTGCTACATTTAGCAACAACAGTATCAAGATCACTAAACTACAAAGAACTTCTACACAGCAATAAGAAAAAAGCAAACATCCCAATGGAAAAGAAAATTGCTGAAGAATATATATAGGCAGTCCCCATAAGAAAAGATGCAAATGGCCAATATAAGGATTTATATCAGGGAGATATAACTTCTCATAATTTTAACTTTAAATAATCATATATTTCTAATTGTTCTAGTTCATTTAAAGCATTAAGAGTATATACATCCTCAGAAAACTTTGAATATTAATAACCAAATATTAACATTTGAATTTTGGCAAAAGTTTTGCATATTAGGAAAATACATTCTACATTTTGATTTTTAAAAGAAAGGAGCATTTGGATGCATTTTATGTGATATTGGGCTTTCTAGTATTTCAATTTATATTGCATTTAAATTTGGGGTAATAAAGATATTTCATTGGTCAGAATGAATCCTGAGGGTTTGATACCATGATTCTTATTCTCATGCAAAATAAATTTTATACTAATTTGAGTTTTTGACAAAATTGCAAACATAACTTTTTATCTTTTGATATCAAATTGACTCTTAAATCAATTTAATTCAGCCTAGCTTTCTGTGGAGCTGTTATGAAAATAAAATGGTGAACTTCAACTGGAAATAAACTTTTCTCTAAACATGCATTTGCTGATGGCATGTTTTTTTTCCTCTTTCTCCTTAACAATTACAAATGTATATACAAAACAAAGGGAATGAAAATTATCTAAAGATCACCTACTTATCTTTTCCATAGGAAGTAAGGCAAGAAAAGACCATGCATTTCATATCAATTACTCCACTCACTGCATGTAACAATGATGTTTTACATGATGCTGAGCATCTTTTTAAACCACAAGAATGTGAAACCTGGCCTGGTTAATAGCATGTTTATCACATTAGAAAGAAAGAAACAGTTTTATCAGAGCTAAATACAATATAAAGTTGATATTTTCTTTGCAACAATTTTACATTTTTGCTTGCAATATTCTGAGGGGCTTCTTTCATTGCTTCCATGTTGCTTGCTGATTGGGAAAAAAAAAATTCCGTGCACTAATGGAATTTAAAAAATATGTAAGCAGCAAATGTGAATGTGTGTCAGACAAACAGGTTTCTAGCATCTTAGTGCTTGCTTTCTAACAGCTTGGAAGTATGACTATAGGACAAGCTTAATTTGGATTTTGATGAAAATTCATTCTAATTCACATATGACCCCTTTTCCAACTCATAGGCCCTTAAGGATGATGATGCTGAAACTGGATTGACTGATGGGGAAGAAAAAGAAGAACCCAAAGAAGAGGAGAAACTGGGGAAACTTCAATATTCACTGGATTATGATTTCCAGAATAACCAGGTCTGAGGGGAAAAATGTCTTCTAATTCCATTACATTTTCTGAAATTACCAAGTAGAAATTGAAGCAAGATACTTCTTAAAACATTTCATTTGCTGCGAGGGAAAATGCAATTATCAAAGCTATTGATGAAATAATTTCTAAGTACAGGCAGTCCCCTACTTGCTAATTTAACTTCTGGTAATTAGAATTCACAGTATTCAACCGATTACATCTACTTATGGCACTTCCAGCAAGCAGGCAGAATACAAATTAACTTGAAGCAGTCAGTCTGCTACCCAGAGCTCCCAGTCACTCTTGCCCTGACAGGTCCCTCAGCTTGAGCTAGAAAAACCTTCCTTGGACTATGTGGGTCTAATCCAAATTAGGGGCCTTTGGGTTGGGCTACTATTTGAAATAGTAAAACAGTTTGATAAGGAATCACAGATGGAAAATTAAAAATGGTTCATGAATTTTACAAGTACAAATACCTTATATATGTCATGATATGAGATGAAACTTACAGTACTAATTGGATTGTAATTCTGGAAAAGTAGAAAGACCCACTTTATTTCTAGTGCCCTTCAATGTGGCCCAAAAGTGAAAAAAAAAAAAAAAAAAAAAAAAAAAAAAAAAAAAAAAAAAAATTACAAAACAGGCATTCCTACTTCAATTTCCCAAAATGTGGGAATGTGTCATTTAGATGAATGATAATATGAGCTACCCTTTATCTACTGCCTGTTATCAAAGTAGCTCAAAAATATGTCTCTGAAGGATTTCTAGGACCCATGATCTTGATGGAGATGATCCTGAATGTTCTGAATTGTTAAAGAAATTAACGAGCACAGTTGGGGGTGTTGATCTCCGGCCAAACCAAAAAAAAAAAAGAAAAAGGAAGGAAGGGCAGAAAGTAAAGAAAGAAAGGAGGAAAGAAAGAAAAAGAAAGGGGAGGGGAAGAAGGAAGGAAGGAAATTAATAAGCTAGATAAGAATTAGTGGAAGAAACTAAATTCAAAATCAGGTTGGTACGAATCTTTATAATATAACCATTCTCTAGTTAGGTGAATTCAAATCTCTCCAGCACAGATTGCTTCTTCACTCATTATTTCAGGGGTTGAAGAACTAATATCTGTAAATACAACTGCTACTAATACAGCATGTGCTAATGATACCCAGTTTGATGAGCAATGAATGATAAATGAATCAAACATGAATGCTAAGCTTCGATGAACAAGGGCAAAGTCAAAACTCTGAGTAGTTGCAGACATTCTTTGTTTTATTTAGGAATGGACAGGTCAAATAATGCTTTCAACTTCTGAGGGCTCTCCATGAAGGATGTGTGAATATATGTCATATGAAAAATATTTTTATTTGATCAGCTCCATTACAGCCCTGGTTAGTTATTTCATAATACTTTCTAGAAATATGCATATTGGATTATAGGTATGGACTTATAATTATGGATTTATACACGTTTATAGTTACCATTTACAGTCAATTAAATATGGCATTCAAGGTCATTTCTATGTCTTCTACCAAAATTTGAGCACCAGGACTTGATTAGGAGCAAAATCTCCTATTATCTATGTACTCCAGGAAAGGTAAAGGTCAACTTATATTGTGAAAACTAAAAGACAACCCTAAAATATACTAAATAAGAAGCTTTGGGGGTGGAAAGAAATGTGATATTTATCTGTTAGGCAGAAGTCAAAGGGAGGTTGGAAGAAGTAACTTCATCCCTTATTAACAAATATCTTAAAATCTCTAAAATAAAAAATATTCTACTTTTAAAGAATTTCATTATATTTCTAGTGCTTTCACTGCCCAAAAGAAAATTGGTTATAAAAAGCAACAAGAAGTAAAACCTTACTTATTCACATTGTCACAAAAAGGCAAATACCAAATACAAATTTAGCAAGAGTCATATTACTTGCTTCACCAATCATGTCTTTATAATCTAAAGCCACTTTAGCTATTCTTGGACCATCTTTCTCTGTTCTGTGTACCTACAATCCAGCAGTCATTGCCATTGTTGTAAGACGATGGCACAAAACGAATAGTGAAACTTAAAATGGAAACAGCATACTCATTCAGGGTATGATCCAGGTTAAAAACTGAGACAGCTAGCCAAAATGCACTTAAGACTATGATGGGGAAGTTTTTCAGAAAATGGGTGTAATTTTTTAAAGGGGGTAAATTTGCTTTTTCATTCTACTAACTAAAAAGTCACAGAATCAGATGTTCAGGCTCTTTGGTGAAAGCCAGGGGTGTGACTGCATTTGCTGGACAGTATGTCCCTTGAATCACAAAAAATCTACTTTTGTTTCCCATGTGGATTTACACCAATCTGCTGACATAAAATCTCTGGTGGCAGAACAGCTGGAATAGTCCACTCACACCTTTTTTCTTTGCAAAAAAACTAACGATACCATAATTTCTAATATTCATAATGATATTTAGTCTTAGTAAGAAAACAGATTTCAATAAATGCAGATATGTCTGTTGTATTTGGACAAAACAGTAGCATTGTTATTTAACATGAAAACCATACCTGTCATCTCCCCTTCCTTTCTATGAAACTTAAATTATAATTCTTTGTTTCAATGTCCGACATTTAAGCACAAGAATTATTGGAAAATAATCATTCTACTGTAAATTAAAGTAAAAATTAACTAACACACAGTGAAGATCAACAATGACAGAAACTTGAATGTCTTATTTTTTAATCTCAAAATACTACCCAATTTCTAAGAGATTTCTATTGCTAAACCGAAATAAAAAATTCTATTTAGGTGGTCTGAGACTTTGATAAAGAACAAAATTATTCTACTTTGTAATTACAGACCTGTGATTGTTTAACAATTTATTTCTACTTCCAAATCATGCACGGGAAAGAAAAAACAATGCACAAGAGCTTTTAGCAATTGAAAAGTTATTTGATTGCAACCCTTTTGAAAATATGAATTTCGTATTTAACTATAATCAGCAACCTTTTAAAAGCCTCTTTTGTGCTTAAAACTTGGCTTCCTAGAGCCTGCATCTGTCATAATTGGGTTTCTGAAGTCTAGAGAGCTCATTTCATTTGCCTTCTGTGTTCAGATTCACAAGAGAATAAAAGTTTATTGAAAGCAAAGAGGAATGAGGAAAAATCACAATATGCAGCACTGTGAACAAATCAATCTTTTCCTAAGTGTCATCAACTTTTGTGCTTGTTGTTTCTGTCATTCATTTCAGCTGTTGGTAGGGATCATCCAGGCTGCTGAACTGCCCGCCTTAGACATGGGGGGCACATCTGACCCTTATGTGAAAGTGTTTCTGCTGCCTGATAAAAAGAAGAAATTCGAGACCAAAGTCCACCGAAAAACCCTGAATCCCGTCTTCAATGAGCAATTTACTTTCAAGGTATTTTTCATATGTACTTATAAATTTTCCTTTGTTGTTTTAGATAAAAGACTGGTTTTATCCTGACACAGACACACACATGAACATGTATTCAAGGACAATGGTTGTATTCAGAATATTTTCAATTTTTCTCTTCAGTCTGGTGAAGATTCTATACTGTGCTTCAATGTGGTCAAGGCAGGAGTTGGCCATCACTTTTCAGAATGGAAGATAGACTGATAACATGACTACAGTGTCATGGTCACATCTCAAAAGTTAGGTCAATTTCAAATGTGCTCATAGGCTTGAACATACACACCCAGAATAAAGCCAAAGAAAAGAAGTCATTATTTCCCTGAATTTCCAAGTTCCTGAAAATAGATAAACCCTGCTGTAATCAGAATAAAGTACTCTTTCATGCTTAAATGTACAAATAGATATGACTCTTACTGAAAACTCTATATGTACAGGGGAACTTGAATACCCTAGACCCATTTTTCTTATCCATGAGAAGAATATGAACACACGTTTTTCAGCATTTCTAGTATTTTTCCTTTACTCTAGGCTCTTCCCTGATATTCTTCATCTTCTTAAGACATCTCAGTTGACAAACAATAACCAACAGAGATTCTGGTCAAATAATTTGTCAGGAAAACAAACCCTGCAGGTCATAGGGATCTTTGTAGCTTTTGGCTCAAAGTCATTCATAAAAAACAATTCTTTTGCTGGATGTGTGATTTTTGTAATGCATTACTTAGAATCATACATCTCTGAAAAATGAAATACTTGTGAATATGCCAACAGGTTGATTCAAAAATCACCCTGTCCATCAGCCAGGCTTAGCAGTGGCATGAGCCTCTGTTGGCAAACATTCTGGTCTTACGTAACCTGATGGAGCTGAGGGTATGAGCCATTTTCTCAAAATGTGTTTACAATCTTGAGTAGGAGCAGTGTCTTTCCATTCACTCTAACATTTTTCAGGTTTTAAGACAAACGTTCCTTATTTTATTATGAGCAATATTATTTAAAATCCATCATTCTTTCTGTATCCAGAGAGTTAAAGTAGCAGGAAAAAAAATCTGAAAATTCTCAACTTAGGAAGACCTAATCATGTGGCCAAAATACCACAAAACATAAAATACAGCAAATAGTAATCAAAAGCATTTTATTTGCCTATACATTCATTTTATTTAGGTCAGCAGTTTCTAACTAGAATTTAGTAAGCAGAATCTTAAATTATTTGAAATAATACTGTAAGACTTTTCTTTGAGTTATCTACATATTTCCTTAAAAATAATTTTGTAATTGTTTGTAATAAGAATAATACAATTTTATTAGTGATGTCTATGACTCCAAGAAGTGTAATTAACATTTCAATTGTCTGTAAACTTTTATAAATTCCATTTTATTTCATTTTAGTAAGGTTAAGCAAGCCATAAAGAAATTCAAAGTATATTTTGATACATTTAGGAAATATGCCAATTTAAAGGAGAACCAGTTAATTTTTCCAGTAGTCATTGGTAGACTACATATCTTGAAATGCCAAGGGCAATATGACATAGGAAGGAAAGTATAAGAGTTTAAATAATTGGCTGTAAAATTGAGTCAACATCTACTGAATATGAACTCAGCATGCCCCAAACTAATGTTATCTTTTTTCCTCCAAAACAAACTCCCTCCTGAATGAAGGTATTAATCAGTAATAAATCCTTAAGTGTCTACTTAAGGTATTGCTAGGTATTGCACATATATTTATATACCCTCAAAGTGGTCCCATGAAATAGATACTATTATTTTCTCATTTTGATAGATGGAGAAGCTGAGATCTATTCATTTGCCCCAAGTCCTTTGGCCAGAAAGTTGGGAAGCCCAGGTCTCTCTGACTCCAAACCCAGGTTTCTGTTCATTGCTATCTCAGTATAATCATCAAAGAATGTAGAGAGGTTTTAGATATGTAATGACAATTTTAAAGGTTTATCTATTATTATTCTAAAATTTCTTGTTTCTTCCTTAAAAATTTGACTCTTTGAAAGAGTTTATTTTAGATTCCTTCTAAAATGGAAAAAGCATTATGCCTAATTTTTAACCACAGTGTTTTAATAATATAATCAGATTTCAAACATGATAAATTATAGAAAATGCTCCTTGGAAAACTAAGATTATGGTCAAATATTCTTCTCTCTCCTTCCTTTCTTAATATAGAGTTAATTGAGAAATGTTTGCTGGAGCATAATACAGCCATTTATACTGATAAAATATGAAGTGTATGAAAATTGATCAAACCTTTAATATAAGTCTACACAATTTCTTAATTAGACATTTCTACCCAGTTACTGAAGTGTAGCTTATTTGGATTGCACTGCTTTTCCCTGAATTTTAAAAGTCACTAATAAACTTCCCAACCCATAGCATCTGTCCCAGATATATTCTAACAGCTGGAGAATTCATCAGTTCTTGGCCTTTTGCCACTATTCATCCTAAAGAGTGTCATACCTATGAGTGAACTTCAAGATTCGTATTATATTGAATCTCTGATATTCAAAACATCAATTTTCTAGTCAGTGCATGTCAATCAGTAAATTATTTTAGAGAGTAGGTGAGGCACCTTATAAAGTTCATTTAAATCTTTTCAAGTTCCTAGGATGCCTTTGAATAAGTTGCTGCTCCATTAAGCTTTGGTATTCCAATGGCTCGGAAGATTTAATGGAACTTTTGAAACACATTTTCTACTTCTGAGTAAGCTATATCCTGATGATATAACTTACAACAATGACAATAAAATATTCTGCAGGAGAAATGTATACAGTAGTCAAATGCAATTGGCTTATTTATTCTGTTGTTGTCATTATTGTTTTTGTACTGAGAATTGAACCCAGGGTCACTTTACCACTAAGCTCATCCCTAACCCCTTTTTTATTTTGAGATAGGGTCTCCCTAAGTTGCTGAGGCTGGCTTTGAACTCGTGATTTCCTGCCTCAGTCTCCCAAGTCACTAGGATTCCAGGCATGTGCCAGTATGCCCAGAGCTTATTTATTGTTTTATTAATCTTTGAGTATTTTTATCATAATAGTAGGACCCATTATTAATAATACTAATAACTTCCAGACCTTTAAAATAAGGTGAAAAATCTATGGCAAGTTCCAATTTTTTCCCCAAGTAGATTCAACTTCAGTTAGTTAAAAAGCTCGATTTAAGAAAAAACAAAATTATCTCCCTGTTCTGTTTATCCAATCTAACTATTAAATCAAATGCTATAAAGAAGTAGCAGATTTTAAGCATTTTTGTGAGCGGATATTTTATTCTCATTTCTTTCTGTGTAGGTCCCATACTCGGAATTAGGAGGCAAAACTCTGGTGATGGCTGTGTATGATTTTGATCGCTTCTCCAAACATGACATCATTGGAGAATTCAAAGTCCCCATGAACACAGTGGATTTCGGTCACGTAACTGAGGAATGGCGTGATCTGCAAAGTGCTGAGAAGGAAGAGGTAAGAAAATCATTAGCATTTCTGATGCAACAAACTATATCTCCAGTTGCTGCTTATATATGAACCTATTGAGAGATGCTTTTTACCAAGTATGTTGTGGGTTTCTAGCTGCTGATAGCTGGCAAAATAGGATCAGGGTGTTGTATAACCTGGTTAGAAAGTATACAGGTCTTCTGAGTGTTGTTCAAAATAGAGAGATTCATGCACTGGCTCTATAGCCAACTTCCCTGGAGACAGACAGACACACACACACACAGGCACACATACACACACATACACACACACTTCTTTAAAGGGACAGTGAAAAATCATCTTATTATTCTTTGTATTTTTCCACAATGATTTTTTTGTTTTCTATGTAGGTTATATAGCTATAAAGTAGAAATAAAATGGCACTTTTTCCTTGATTATTTCTGTATGTTGCAGACAGTTCATTGTTTCTCCCAAAGATATCAGAGTGTGATGGGTGAAACATCAAATAAAATTCACAAAGGCCAATATTAAATCCATTTTTTAAATGACTCACATTTTTATAGTACTCTTCACATTGTTTTTCCCCAGCTTTAATAGTTTAGCCCAGTATTTTTCTGTGATTTAAAAAGGGAAGTTCAATATCCTTAGTGCACTGAAGCGCCATAATAATCAATTCTATTTGATTATGCTCCTCCTGCCTGGCACTGGTATTTTCTCTGTGTGGATGTCTCAGCAGACCAATACCAGAACAGCAAACAACTCTTAGTTTCTCCAAAGTCCTAAAGCAACTCCTTTACCAGCCACTTCCCAGGGTCCTGACAGTTGGCTATATTGCAAAAAGCCTGTCATTTAGGACTCCCTAAAATTTGGTAAGGTGTGGTCACATTGGTATCACCAGAGAGATCAGAGTGGCCCAAGCCTTCAGAGAAACTAATCAAGCAATTTACCTGGGAACCCTCTCAGCCTGAGGTTTTCTCTGAGCCATCTCAAGATGCTAACTTGACACCACTTTCATGAGGTAAGGTCTCAGAACAGGCTTGTTGATTGCTATGCTGAAATTGAATTTTGTTGGTACTCTAAAATTATTATTTAGTTTATTTTAAAAAAGGGGGGGAGCAAAATTGCTTTGCTTTCTCTTAGAAAGAAGAAACACACATCTTATCCCAGTAGGTTAGTCAAAATAGACATTCTTAAATATTGAAATAGACTTGGCCCTACTTTTCATCCTCAAAAATAAGATAGGAAAAATACTGCCTTTCTAAATTTTATGATTTTTATAAGTAGTTCTTCCCTATGAGTTAGGTAATATTGACATTAAGTTCAATATTTGTATAAAAAGAAACAGTCAATCCTTTGAGCATGATGTTTCTAAATATTTAACAAAATAGTAATATGTCTCATTAAACTTTTATATTTTATTGAAAGGTTTGACTGTGAATTCCTTTAGTTGGAGATAAAGTGGGACCATAATAAGTATTTATTAGCTAATTGGTTTTTAATAAACTGGTTTTGGTTGATTCATTAGTTAATTATCAGAATACGACCAATGTGGACTTCACAAGACGACCTGTCCAGAGTATATAGTTACTCTTACCTGAGTAACCATCAGTGCTATGGGATTTCAATATCACACCCAGTGGGCTTCTAGAAAGGTGAAAAATATTTTTGCCTAAGGGTACATAGATCATCAAGTGATTCTCCTTTTTCAAGAATCCTTTGAGTATGGGCAGAATTTGAGACTTAACACTAAGCTGACAGGTTTGATTCTAGAATCTGAAAGGTTAGGTAGACACCCCAAAACAATCTTATTTTTGTTTTCCCCACCTTATATACCCCCATCTTTCTTTCTTTTATGTCTTCTTTCCCTAAGACTTTTGTCATCCAATTCATTCTAGCTGAGCGCCTGAGGCATGGACCTATAATCCCGGCTATTTAGGAGGCTGAGGCAGAAGGATCACAAGTTCAAGACCACCCCTCAGTTGCATAGCAAGACCCTATCTCAAAATTTATTAAAAATTTTTAAAAGGGCTGAGGATCTAGGTCAGTGGTAAAGCACCCCTGAGTTCAATACCTGGTACCAAATACATGTGTATAGAAGTAGATACAGATTTGGATATAGATATAATGTTGATACATGTTCTTCATGAAAATACTTATTATGCATTACTATCTTCCTGGAACTGTGCTAAGTGGTTTTATTTCTAAGGGACAAATAATAGGCACTATGTTTTCATGAAGTTTGAGGTTGATTCATCTTCTTAACTCCAACCTCTGCCTTGCTTATTTTCAACTACACTGGTTTCTAGGGCACGATCTGTCCTTAAGCTCAAACACTTCTGGGGTTCCGTCCTGACTGATCCATTTACTATGTCTAAGACATGGGACAAGCCACTTAAGCACTCTAAAATTCAGGATTTTTAATCTAGAAAGTGTTCTAACATCATCTATCCCTGATCTTACTTATAATTAAATGAGGTAGAATCTGAAATACCTAACACCAAGTCTGGTACTCAGTCTATTCAATAAATGAGAGATTTCCTATTCTCTGTCTGTGGCCTACCTTCTTTTTTGTGTTCTCTTTCTCCTTTTTGTTTTCATTTCCCTATTTGTTCTATTCTTTTCTGTGTCTACTTCTTTATTCTTTCTTCACTGCTGATGTGCTTATTGAATGGTCCTCCAAGTTTTTAATAGAAAATAGCAAATATAATATTACATTTTTACCCTCTAAAAACTTTCTTCTTTGATATCTTCTCCAGAATAGTCATTTTTGGTTTTCACTTGAGGGACTGTTTGCCTTTGTTATGATACAGGAGACCTCATAAAGCAGATGCCGAGCTTGCAAGTATTCCTGGATGACCAGACCAGATAGACACTTTCTTTTCTATAAAGGAAATAAGATTCCAAATACATTTCATATCTGAAAATTACTTATTCTCACTGATATGTGCTCTATCTTTTCATGCTACTGTCCATTAACTGCAGAAAATTATAATTGTATGAATAAGTTGAAATCTTAGCTCTCATGATTTTAAAGAAATTGTTTTTCCATTTTACATGAGCAATTTTGTTCACAATTTTAGTTTTTCTTTCATCTAACAGTGTTAACTGTTATTTTTAATGTCATCATGAGTTGAAAAGATACTAAAGAAAGTGAGATAAAAGAATTCAAGGAGCAATTTTGGAATCTGGAAATGGAACTGTTAACCACAGTAGGCTGCTCAGTTAGAGTCTTGGATTTAAACAGGGTAAAGTTTGGTTGCCAGGAAGATGAGAACCATAAAGACCTTGAGTTGATGAAGCAATTGTCTGAGTTAAAGAATTATGTGTTATTTCAGTGATCAGTTAATGTGCGAGTTGCTTAGTAAAGAATAGGAAAGAGCATACATAGTGTAAGAGCTACATTTGAACTTTACTAAGCATGTTTTTATAAGGAGGAGATGTAGAAGAAACTGTGCCAAGAAGAACCTCAACGGGTCCTGCTGTTAGATTCTCCATGCAGGTGACACTTCCATTTGGCTTGTTAATGTATCTTAAATTAACACAATGAAAGTCATTTTACTGGCTTATGTTCACTTGCTTCTCTTTTTTTTTGTTGTTACATGATTGACTACTCCCTCTAGTCACTTCCCCACCTTCTAATAGATGAAGGTGGAATTGGACCTGGGAGACAGCTCAACTATTCTCTTTTTTGTTTGTTTGTTTGTTTGTTTGTTTGTTTCTGTTTTTAAACAGAAATGTAAATCTTGAGTTTTTCAGAGGTGATTACCAGTTAGAAAACTATTAGTTGTATCAATTTTTCCTTTCTTAGTATAAGATCTCAAAATCATCCTATATTATCAACATGTATCTTTACTTGCAAAAGATTTTCAATATGTATATCCTCAACCAAGGTTGACTTTTTGAGATATTTTAAATCATTCAAAAAATAATTATTCATACACTCACAAGTTAAATCTGAAACCAACTGTCATACCTTTAGAATAATCCATTCATTTTATTTTTTACTTATTTCAAATATTGCATTCAATAGCCATGATTCAGTTTTTCTCTTTTTATAAGTTTTTGAGTACCTTAGAAATTGTCTCAGTTCTGGACCCAGCATCAGGTGCATCCTCAAAGAATTTAGATCCTTTTTATTTTAGCATTTTTGTTCCTTTTTTTTCCCACATCCCCATGCCTTGCACTACTGTTTATTATTTCTAAAAACAGCACAAGACATAGACACCACCAGGGTCTGAGTCTTTTTGTTTGCTTTTTGGGGTGTGGCTTTTTTTTTTTTTTTCCTTTTTTTTTCAGTATTCTGTCCTGATAGGTTGCAAGCTCTCAACTCTTGACCAGTACTCTTTTGTTGCCGTTAGAGAATGTCTATCACCTCTGCTTTGTGTGGAATTCATTAAACAGTGATTTTTAAATGAGATTCTGTAATCCAGTGCAAATGGAAAAAAAAATTGATTGCTGAATTAAAACAAGTTGGGACATAATTTAATTAGTACCCAAGCAGAGGAGAAACTACTTTAGTGCCTTAATGGAAAATCAATTTTGCAAGAAAATTTCACATTTTTAAGCCTAATTAGAAAAACATTTACTTCACAGAGAAGCATTTGGAGAATACATGTTCAATCACAAGGCAGAAGTTTTTTTTAGTTTCCAGTGGTCAATTACTCGATACTTCTTTGGAATGGGTTAAAGCTATTATTTCTTACGGCATCTTTACAGCCAAGGATCATGAAAGAATTAATGCTGTTCCTGAGTACATTTAGTAGTTAGAGGCAACTCATGCTCAGGGAATCTCCACCCAACAAATCAATGCTCTGATTGGAAATAGTTATAAAAGGTTAATTGCTCTAACTTCAAGCATGATACCAATAAGAACCTTCCTTCCATGTCACTCACAGTCTATCATACTTGAGAAATGCAACAAAGACATCCATAGCATGTCAGGAAGGCACACTTAATTGCTTTTCTTTACTTTTTCATGGTCTGTCTTCCCCCCCACCCCCAGACTGTATGCTCCTTACAGACAGCAGCCACATATGTTGTTCTCCACTGCAAACAAAGTTTGATCACAGAAGCAAGCACACAGTAGAGGTGCAAAATATTTTTGAATAAATGAATGGAGAGAGGTATTTGTTGTTCTGTGAGAAATATTTCTAAATTCCCTTTTTAAAGTCCATGTTAACAATAATAATTGCAAGAGCTTGAACTGACATCTTAAGAAATAAGACTGAATGAAGTAATCTAATGACAACTTTTTCCTTAAATAGCAGACAGATAAATCTAGACTTGGGACAAAGTAAATATTGTAAATCTTGGTTCTTCCCAAGGACTAGAGTTGGAAGATGAAAGCTAGACCCGCCACTCTAAGTACTTTTCACATGTCATCTTGTATAGTTCCTGAAGCAACCATATGGAGTCACTCTTCATATCCCCATTTTATGTGTTAGATAACACAATTGCCTAGTGCAAAATAAACAACATGACAAGGATTTAGACCCAGGTCTGTCTGATGCCCAAACCCTTTTCTCTCTCTACAATGCCATATTGCCATAGAGTTGATCAATACTCTGTAAATGCAAGGAGATTATACTTTGTCTTCCTTTTTATCCCCAGTAGCCCTATGCCCAGAACACAAAGTGCTCAAATATTTTCAAGTGAATCAACTGAACAAACTAAAATGAAATGAGAATTTTCTCTTACAAACACACATCATCAGTCATATCACATTCAAGGAAATTGACTTTGACTCTCGCAGTGTTCTATACATTCCTTTTTTTTTTTTTTTTTTTTTTTTTGGTCTGTCCTATTCAGTAGTGAATTGTCTTCATCTTTAAATGGTAAATTCCATTGAAATGGTCAGAAATTATTTAGGGTCAAACAGAGATGATGAGTTGATGATTAAGTTGGGTAAAACAGTTTTAATTAATATGGAAAAGTGATTAGGTGGTGTCCTTTTGAGGGTTATATTCTGACTCTGAAATGTTCTGAGCATTAGCATCATTTCCATGGTGTCTCAAATGGGTTACCATGCAGGAAATTCTTATTGGGAGATTTAAGTTCTAATACATGTAGTGCCAAGGAAATCTAATTTTTAAAATAGAAACAAGTGTAGGTGTTAGTTTTTCTTTTTAATCCAAAGAATAAAAGGAGAGAGAGTCATCAGCTGAATTTTAAATAAAGCAGAGCAAAGGGGTTTGGAAGCCTGGGTTTCATGTATGTAGGCTTGGAGAGAAGAAAATGAGGAGTGGGAGTTGAAATGGGAACAAATAGAAAATGAAAGAACAAGAAAAATCATACAAACAAGAGCAATCTCGTCTACATCTGACTTTCCATATTATTGAGACAGTGAGGAGGATTCTGAGTGGGAAGCAAAGCAGGAGAAAGTTTTATACCATCTTCCACACATCGAACCTTTTAAATTGTAATTTTGTCTGATAAACTCATCATATGTTTTAGAGCAATTTTTTTATTATCTTGTTTGTGAGTCTTCAAATTACATGTTTTTAACTTCTGCCTTACTCCCACCTATTTCTGAGTAGGCCAAATGTTTGTATTGCGAAATCTTTAATCCTTTACAATCTGTTACTCCACAATTAGAGGAAATGTCAGCTATTGAGTGGTGCTGGTTGTAATACAGAATAAGGGAGGAGGAGGAGGAGGACTTAATGACAAACAAGAGCTTAAATAATTAGAGAGAGGGCGTGCACAAACACACACATACACAAACACACAAACTTAGCTCTGAAATAGTGCAAATTAATTTTATGCATTTATCCTTTTGTTTATTCAACATATATTAATTAAGCCCCTTTTATAGGCCAGGGATTATGCTGATTTCTGAGCTATCATGGTGAATGAGACAGATGCCTTAAATTTAGTCAATTATAAATTAATGGTGAGACAGAATTGAAGAATAGACTAAACCTCTGGGCCTGTACTCAACTTATGTAAGTCCAATCATGATTCCACTTGCTAGTGGGATATCACTGGGTTTGTTACTTAATCCTTCTATAAAATGGGTTAATATTACTCATCTCAAAGGATCAAGAAAATGTGTTATGTACACACAATGAAGTTGTACTCAGTCATAAAGAAGAATGAAATTATAACAGTAAATGATAAACTGGAGAACATCATGCTAAGTAAAATAAACCAGAATCAAAAATCAGGGGTCAAAAAAAGTTTTCTGTCATATGTGGAAGCTAGAGAAAAATAATGGGGAATAAAGGGGGTCAGATATCAAAAGGATAGAGGGAAAATCAAAAAAGTAGAAGGAGATTGAGGGGGAGGGAGGAGATACTGGAAAAAGGGAGAATAATACAGAATGAATTTGACAAAATTTCCCTATGTGCATGTATAAGTATACCACAGTGAATTCCACCTGCTTGTCTATCTATAAAGCACCAATTAAAGATAAATAAATAAGGAAGTAAGTAAATGGAAGACCAGTAGAATAGAGGAAAGGGAATAGGGGGAAGGAGGAGGAGAGGGAAAGAAGAGGCACAAGAAACTGAAATGGAGCAAATTTAATTCCATGCATGTATGATTATGTCCGAATGAACCCAGCTATTATGTATAACTATAGTACACTAATGAAAGCATTTAAAAAATATTAATAGTACTTCTGTCCTTGAGATGTGTTACATTCTAAATAAGAGAATTCACATAAAGCACTTAAAACAATTCTTGCCACCAGATAAACTCTCAGTAAATATTGGTTGTTTTTGTTATTGCAAATACAAATCAGAGGTGCCATTTTCTGGCCAACTAAAAATGCAGTGCTATGACCATTAACATCCTTCCTTTTATGAGGAGACAAGCCCAGGGTTCAGAAGATTGTCGGACACTGTCATAAAATGGAGAATGTCCATGACTGATCCGGTGTGCAAGTCTTTGGGGTGTGAAAAGTATTCACAAAGGCCAACCCAGGACCAGGCTCAAAGGATGTAAGTGGAAGATGGCACTAATATAGTGTTGCCCAGTGAGCTCCTCTAAGCTCTGACACCACACACAGGAACTCAAGATTTCAGGCTCTGCTAAAATCCAAAAGATGGATAATCACAGGTGTTGGTGAGGATGTGGAGAAATGAAAACCCATCCACTGTCAGTGGAAATGTAAAGTGATGTAGCCACTCTGGGAAACAGTCTTATCTTTCCTAAAAATGTTAAATAGAGTCACCATGTAACCCAGCTATTCCACTTCTTCGTATATGCCCAAGATAAATGGATGTACATACTTATACAAAAATGACATGTGAGTGTTCATAGCAACATTTTTCATAATAGACAAAAGTAGAAACAATCCAAATTTCCATCAACAAATGAATAGGTAAAGAAAATAGGGTACCACCTCACAACACAAGATTATTCAGCCATGAAAAGGAAGGATGTGTCGATACATGCTGCCATACCTATTAACCAGAATAGGCAAACCCACAGACAGAAGGTTGATCAATGGTTTTGTAAGGCTGCAGGAGGGAGCATGGCAGGGAGATGGAGAACAACAAATAATTGATAAGGGGTTTCTTTGTGCAATGATGAAAATATTCTAAAATTAGTGGTGGTTGTTATGCAACCCTGTGGATATACTAAAATGTACTGAATTGTATACTTTAAGTAGGTGAATTTTATTTGTGTAAATTATATTTCATAAAGCTATTTAAAAAAAAAAAAAAGGGTTTCAGACACTAAAACGCCAAACATGGAAACATCATGTTTCATATTGGCAAGGGCTCCATTTGAAAAAGTCATCAGGTAGGTTGGGAATGTCCTTCCTGATATTGTTTCAAAGTTCAAGAATATTCCCTGAAATAGTCTAGTCTCTAGGGCACTTGTCTCCAAAAACCACATTCTTTACTCCCAGGCTCCTGATACAAGGTCATACTAAGACTCTCCTTTTGTAGATGATGACCCAGGGTTAGAGCATATGATTAGTCAACGAGAACTCAGGACTCAAAACACCAGTTTTTTGTGATCCAAAAGCCTTTTTCTACTATCCCACTCTCCTTTAGGGTAAGAAATTCTAGGTTTAATTCTCTTGATGTAAAAGAATTGTTCTAAATATTAAAAGTCATCCTTTTTTCAGTCTGTCTTCAACTTGTGGCTTCTCAAATATTTCCCAAGTCATTTAATTGCTATCTTATAGACTTTTTTCTAAGATCAAAATGTTGTAAATTGAAAACAAAATTGGTAAATAACAAAGTGCCCTGACATTAAGCACATTGAGTCTTGACAATTGTGTACACCAATGTAGCCACTATTCCAATTAAATTATAGAATTATTTATCCCCAAAAAAGTTCCTCATGCCTCTTTCCAGTTTATCCCTAGTCTGAGCCCCAAGAGAAAACCTGTTTTAATTTTATCACCACAAATTAGGTTTCTTGTTCTCTAATGACATTTAAATGGAATCACACTATTCTGTCTAGTTTCTTTACTCAATATGATTACTTTGAGATCCTTCATATATAGCTGCATACAACAGTTTTTCACTCCTTTTTCTTGAGTCATTTTCTATCATATGCATGTATCAAAATTTGTTTAGCCATTTTCCTGTTGATGGACATCTGGATTGTTTCCAGTTTGGGATTATTATGGGAGGAAAAGTTGTTGTAAATATACTTGGACAGTTTCTTGCAGACACATTTTCACTGCTTCTAGAATTGTTGGATCATGGGTAGGTGTATATATCATGCTTTTGTAAACCTGAAAATGACCAGGACACCAGGCAATCATCTATGTAGGGCTATATTGTGATATTTACTCAGTGGAATTCAATCATGTCTTTTCTCTCACACCAGCCTCCCTGATGATTCTGAGCATCACCTTGACCATACACTTGGCGCCTTATTACATATATTCTTAGTCTCCATATAAGGTACCTCGCTACATGATGCTGTAACACACAAAAAAGATACCTTACTTACCAGTTTTATTGTCTCCATAGGTTTCAAAAAAAAATCATCTTACACATAATTATACTTGACTGTGGGACATAAATCAAATAAGTATGAGACTATGAATCCAAATTCCATAAATTCTCTGAGCTTGTTTCCTGATATGTAAAATGCTGTTGAGAAATGTAGATTACGTAAAACACACTTTAAATGTAAAATGAATTCCTAAAATGAACAATTAGATACATGGAGGAGTTCTTCACTTTCTCTGTTACATGGGAGGGAACAGTTCATCATTTCTAAGACCATTTACAAGTGTCTGGATTATATTTTGCTCTCCCTGTAGAGTCAATGATGGTCTCAGTATCTTTATTATTACTCCCATCCACCCTCCCCAGATTTTAGATGGCCCGAAAGCAAAGTTGAGTGGCACCTAAGCTTTCCTGGTAGAGCTGACAGAGGAATTCTCCACCAACCCAATTCATACAAAACAACTTCTGACACTCCCCTATCTCCCGGCCAGCCTTCTCTCCTCTCTTCTCACTTTCTGCTCCACTTTAAATGTCCCCCATATCACTAATTCTATGCAGTTCTTTTCCCCCTGAGGCAGACCACAGAAAGACTGAGAACCAGAAATGTAAGGCAGGGTACTCTCTGTGGTGTCTTGCCCCCAGACTTCAGAACCCAGTGAACTTCTGGCTTAGAAAACACAGCTGAGCATGGGTGGTGGGGATGTCAAAATCCAGGAAAGCCAGCCAAGGCCAAGCCTCCTACTTGCCATTTGCCATGTTTACAGAGCAATGTTGATAGATGGGATTCCTTTAAGCCTAGCATGAGACCCTTCCTGAAAGCACTTTCCCCATCAGTACTCTTCATATGGAACATGGTACATATGCAAGAACAAATTTCAGGACCCAGATAAAACAGGGATATTAGTCAGTGAAGTAAAGACCCCAGGCATAATTCCAGAAAGGAAAATTTAAAAATACCTCTAATCACAGTCCTCTCCTTCATTAAGTTGCAAACACTGTGCAATGTGGTCGGAGACCGCTGTTTACCAATAATTAACAAGCTGCTCTTTAGTTTAAGCTGTTATTTCTATGTGAGTAAATCAATATTCTGACAAGGTACTTCTTGGTATTTTCACTTTCTGCTAGTATTTAAAGACAGGAAGGAAAAAATGTCTTTCAGAAAGCAGCACAGTGTCAGGAATCGTCTATTCTTAATTGTATCTCAGTGTCAAAAAACAAAAATAGAGTGAGATTAGAATATTAAAATAGGTAAAAAGTCTGGAGTTTCATATTTTGATTTTAGAACATATCTGTGGATAGCTTAAGTCATAGGGAGCACATAAAGCAGCCTTTGAAGTTCCTGCCTGGCATAAAATCAACTTCAATGTTAAACCTAGAATCCAGGAAGAGGAGTGGAGAGATACATGCTTCTCTTTAACATCATTCACTTTCCAAACAATGTCATGCTGATGCTCTATTTATGTTGAGGCCATATTTGAAAATGCCATAAAGTGGAACCTAAGTGTCCTAGTAGGATTACCTAATTGTTCTTAAAATAATTTTGTTTCTTTTGTTTCTTTTTGGTAAATAATGCTTTCAAAGGTCTGTTACCTGGAAAATCAGATACAGTGAAAAAATTTACATTTAACTATATCTTAAACTAAAATCTACTGAGTAGCTGTATAAAAAAAAATCACAGTTTGTTCATTTAATCCTCATAGCAACACTATGGGATAGGCATCCTTATTATCCCCAACTTATAGATACTGAAACTCAGAGAAGTTGGAATTGCATTAGTCATGAAACTTGCAGAGGGTGGACTGAGATTCCAACTTTGGTCGGACTCCAAAGGCACCTGTCCATCATGCTTGGTTGCCACTGAGAAAAGGGTTACAGGGCTTGTGCTGGGCCTGAGGTCTTAGTCTGCACACACACTCTGCTCACGCTCAATGGCTTATTTCCTTCATTCCTATTCTCCTTACCATAAGGCCACTACCACACTGTGTGAAGGGAGAGCAGCGGCCCACCTCCACGCCACTCCTGTCCCCAAGTCCCTTTGCTGCTCCCCAGCCTTCTGGGTCACCTTGCATGACAGATCAGTGTGAATCCCACATAGGTAGGATTCAGATGTTTCCTTTTTCAAGTCCCTCTTTTTCCCATCTTCTGGTTTATTCCATCCTCTGGTTTATTACTAGACTACAAATTTCAGGAAGGAGAAAAAAATTGGACCTATCTCTTTCATCACATTCCTTTATACCAGGTATGATGATGAATACAATGTAGAACATCCTACCTTGTAATTATACCCAAAACATCAAAGATCAACAAGCTATTCTAACATTCTCCAAATAGTGTTTAATCAGATATATTTGAATATAATATTTTACAAAGCAAACTATTTTTGTAATCTTAAATTTTACTAAGCCCATCTTTTATAATGCAATAGAAGCACCTTATTAATATTTTCTAGCAAAGATAAGATATCAAACTCAGAAGCATTGTCCAATTTTTTATCATTATGAAAATAATTTTGAAAGAGCAATAAAGTTGCCAAAAAAATGAGTGATTCCCCTTGAAAGTACCATAATTTGACACATGGGACTGACCATTCTCTTAGATTCCTTTTTCAAAACCCTTCCTCTAATGAGACAGAAAGGAAAAGTATGTACTATCTCTCACAAGACCCAGATGATTGCTAAATGCATGTCATTCAGTCCCCAATCTACCCTTTCTTCAAAACCAAATATTTAATATTTTGAAAAATAAATTGTACCATCCCTGCCCGGAGGTTTTCATGTCACCTTTGTAGGAATTATTTTGGCCAATTTCACATATAACTTAGCAGCATAACTTTTACTAAATGAAGAGTGGTTGTTTAATTTTCAATCACAACTTCCAAGGTTTTGCATTTGTTAGAGCTAGACCTAGTTTTCTGCATCAGCAGCTCTTATCAGGTGACGTACAGAGGGCTTGATTGTCACCACTACCACATCCCCCAAACTCAGCCTCCTCCACCTGCTGGCTATTCCCTCTTCAAAGCTTTCCGAATTTTGTGATTCCAATTAATAAATTTAACCACAATCTGAAATACATACTTTAGCTCTATGAAATCTCACAAACTCCATTATAGATATTATTTAGCCAACGTTGCAAATGAGGAAACACTCACACAAGCTAAGAAAAACATCTGAAATCCTGCAACTAGCAAATCATGGCCATGTTTAAATCTAAACTTTACCTAATTCCAGAGTTCACATTTATTACTGTTTACGCTATTTCCAAATTCCTCCAGAGCAGGAATTTCATTGAACTCCTAGATTTGGTAGTTCAGGAAATGTTCAAGTAAAGCCTAAGGTACCCTGATGATTAGCTTATCAAAGAAATGCAATGTGTAAATGTGGTGGCTTTTTCTCCTTTAATAAATGGATTGAGTGTTTTCCTGAAGAATTAATCAGGATCAAAAAGCTGCCTGTTTAAATAACATGCATGCAGTTTGAATTCTATTTCCTCTTTTGGTGTGATGCAGGAAAGGAAATTGTTTACCCAGTAACTGCTGCTCTACATACAGCAGAACTGAACCAAGGATAGAACGGGAAAAGGGATATAGCTGAATTTTAACAAGGCTAATTTAGGCCAGAGCTGATGCTTGGGGCCTTTGGTTTGAGTCTGAAATAAGTATTTACCAGGATGTGTTGTACATGTCACCAGGGGATATATTTGTAGAAAAAGCTAATACGCAATCACAAGGATCAAACCTTCTTTCAGATCCTCATGTGCAGCCCATAAGAAATTCAGTGCCCTAGGCTAGAACTTAAGCAAGAGGGAGCAGAAACTGGTTCATCATGTATCATTTCTACAGGAAGATGACGCCTGAGACATTGTGTGATCTCCTCTAAGTGATCACAGTCACTCACCCAGCCATTGGTGAGTGCCTAGAGCAGCAGAGGGTAGCAGTAGCTGGGGCCTGACAGGAAGGGTACTGTCCACTGCTTCTCTCAGGCCCTGCTGTGGTGATCCCCATCTGCCCTCATCCCTCACTCTCAGTGCACTAACCTGCCTAGTGCTCCCTAAGAAAATACTTCAGCATGCCTCCTTTTCAAAAGAAATCACATGATTTGACCTCAGAAATGAGAACAGAGATGCAACTTCTGGCATCCCTAAACAAAGGCTTTGTCAATGGTAAGCTAAAATCTCCCAAAGATTCAATTTCAGATATAAGTTATTCAAACATATTCTGTCATATACATAACATTTCATATTATTATGAAAATTGAGGACTCTTCTGTGCCCAAATGAGAAATGCTACATCTTCTGTTTCATCCTTTCTATTAAAAAACTGAGAATTCTTAAAGGTTGTATCTCTTTAGATTATTCCTCAAGTTCCATATATTTCAACATTTCTTAGTTTATATTTGTCCCCCAATTAGCTGCTCATTTTTAAAGTGATAAATTTAAGATTTGATTATCTTTGTTGGTGTATCAGCGAATATTAGTACTATTGACTCACACCTGCATGACACTTTCAGGGGCCCCTAAAGCCATGGGGACCCAACCCTGTGTTTCTGAACCAAATTGTCTTCTTCCTCCAGTCTCAGGGCTGTGTCATCTATGGTAGTTTCCAATTTGATTTGAACTCATAAAATAGATGAACCAGAATCTTGTTCTTAAAATGAGAGAGCTCAGTGATAATCATCCATTAAGTAGGGGTTAAACACCCATTTAAGGCAGTGTGGAATGACTTTCTGAAGACACTTTAGTCCAAAAGAAAGGCATTCAAATGTGGTAAGAAAAACTGAACTGCAGAAGACCCTCCTGAAAGTGTCAAATGCTAAAGCAGGTATCTAAAAGTACTTGACTCTCTAGAGGGCTTTTAAAAGTCAGAATTAGGGCATGCATTTTTAGTCCCACTTCAAGGTAAGTGAATAGACAAGGTGATCTCTTGTGGAATCTAGCAGCCCTGTGATTCATCAAAGAAGGTATTTAGAAAGCAAAGCCATAGGAGAAAGCGCTATAGCATCAATCTAAATCAAGATTTACGTGCGGGTTCTCTTTGTTTTTCATTTCTAATCTCTGCCTGCATTTTCATAAGACCTATCACAGTAAGACATACCCTCTCCAATTACTTTGACAAACAATGATAACAGTGCTTGGGGTTTTAGTCTCTTCCAAAGTAATCCATTTTTGACAGTGAAAAATAGAGGAAACTGATTTCTGAAACTATGGTGTACAATGATAGATTTGGGGAGCTAATCTAGCAGAGTGGGTTTCCATATATCAACCTCTGGCTAACTTCCTTGGGCAAGTGCCCAGAGGCAGTACACTGTCAGTGGAAGGTTAGATGAATGTAATAAAAGCAAAAGTCATATCACGGTGACTTTCCTACCATGGAGTACATTGTAAAAATGGTAGCAAGTTTAAGAAATATAGACTTTTTATTTTAATGAGGGTTACTTGAATTCAATGTAGTATATACTGGTTCAGAGAAGATCTATTTTAAGTACTTTACCATGAGTTATTTTTTAAAAAGAGGTGAAAACCCACATGATCCTTCCTCCCTTTCCTTCTCTCCTTCCAAGACCCTTGCCAGTAGCAATACACACAGGCTGAGCAGGATTCCACTTAACTGAGATCCAGCTAGTGAATTTCCTTCCAAATTACTTTGCAGCAGAAACTATCCAGATTATTCCAGAAAAGCATTTAGTATTTACCCTTAGGAAATTCGTAAATAAGGTTAAAATGAGGTTAAAAGGAACTTTAAAATAAGGCCTAGGACACCCCTGTGCTGCTTTCAATGGCTTTGAGATGTGCAACATCAAATGACTCTTATCACTGGGAAATGAGGAATTTAGAAAGAGCTAAGAAATTTGTGTGGTTGGAATAAAATTATGTCTCGGGGTAAATGAAAAGGAATGGGCAGAATAGATAAAGATTCATAGCCTTGGTTAATGCAGCAGGAAATGTATTGTTGAAAGGCTTTCAACAACTTTGAGAAACATCACATAGTCATATTGATCCAGAATACTTTCTTGAAGCATAGACTTCAAAACCTTGCGTTTTTAATGCCAGCTGAGCTCTATTATAAGTAGCTATCAAATGTTTATTCCCTTTTCCTGGCCACGGCAGGAAACTCTTTAGTGGCTGCCAAGTTTATTCTATTGCAATAAAATCTAGTAACCTTTGGATGTTCTGCTGTAATATCCGAGTCCCACTTAAGAGAGTATCTTCCCAGGGAGAGCCTGGGGGTTGGGGAGAGGCCAAATCATCCATTCATTTCCACAAAACCTTTGGCCTGCTTCTGACAACTAGGGAGATTTGACTCCCTGGCTGGCCTTCCAGAAGCTCAGAGTGAGACTTCCCAGTATTTACTATGTCACTTTTTAAATCAGGGTTTCACAGTGTGACAAGTATACTTTCCTAGGTTGGAAAAAGCTGCTTTATGGCTGAAAAGAAGCATATAATCTCATCCCTGGTGGATGTGGAAAAATAAACAACCAGATACTGAACTAGGAAAATAAATACTATTACATACTTAATTTCATACAAAAAATTCATGTCAATCCCAGGTCTCTTTATAAATGCCAGGTTTGAGTTAATTTTAAAAAATTATACAAAATCATTTCCATGAAACCTACAGTTTACCGAGGACAGAGAAAAGGTTGCCCATTTCATGTAGGGGGTATGATTTCTTCTTTCTTTTTCTTACATGTGGATCTAGTGTTACTGGAGAAAGGGTTCATGGGATAAGAAGGGTCTTTGTAATCAAACAGACCTGTATTCCACTGCCTCTGCCTTTCATGAACTGTGCAAACATGAAAAGATCAGCTAACCTCTCTGTGTTTTAATTCCCTTGCACATCAGATGGCAAATAAGAAACCTCTTCACTGGCTCTTGTAAGAATTAAATGAGACACTGCATGTAAAAACTCCCCAAACCAGCAAGCTTGCATGGATAATAGCTTCCTTTTATGTTCATCCTTCTTCAAGGTTTCTGGGATCTCGTAATTTGCTTAATAACAAATAGATTGTGCTACTTAATTTTCCTATTACCTCTTTAAAATACAAAAACTGTTTAATTTTTGATAGAGGAAAAGAATACATAACGCCAAAATCATGTGCCATAAAATATTTGTAAAGGGTAGTCCCACAAAATGGAACAGATTTTTCTTCCACTCATAGAAAGTTAATTTTCACACAATTATAGGAAAACTCAGCTACTTTGACTTTTTATAATAGCTGGCAATCCCAAATATCTTTCCCTCACGTTCCTTTCCCTCTCAACGTGATAGTTGGGCTCTGCACTCTGAGAGGTCTGTGACAAGCTATAGTTAATAAGTTTTCCATGGTGTCAAAAGTAATAATATTAACATGCCGTTGTGAGTTAAATTAATTTTGTTTTGTGCATTGGCCTGCATAAACGTGAATGGCATTTCGAAATATGATCAGGCAGGAGCTGGAAAGAACCAAGTGGCAAGCAGAAAGATGCAGCCATCAGAAGGCGGCTTGTAAGCACAGGCAAAGAAATGCAGGATATTGTCACAGCAAACTTAAGGGGGGTTGTTATAAACCATTTTACCTTTAAAAGAAACACCCTGACTTTGTCTTTAGAAAAATAAGAAACACTGCCTCCATATTTGGAAATGAAAGACCATCTTCTTGCTAATCTCTTGATTTCAAGCGTCTTTCAATTCACATGGGATTTTTTTTGTTTGTTTGGTTTGTTGTTGTTTTCCTCCACCCGAAAGAGACAGCTGCAGCTGATTGGTAATAGCTTTTAAGATGATGTCCCAAAAGTGGCATTTGAAAGTCCCAGTGACTGTTTTCTTCAGAGACTTTGGATTTCCTGCATACTGCCTGCCCAGGGCACAGAAAAATATGTTGTCCATAAACAGTTAAAAGATACATGTTGAGCCTAGAATGAAAATATCTTAGGATGACTCAGGGATCAGATGACCAAAATGGCTAGTGTCTTATCTTGGCTTTTTCCTGTGAGTGCTAATATTTCAATTGTAGCCAGAAATCAAATTATGTGGAAAATGGAGACTTCCCTATTAAGGTGGCTATAGATAAGAACTAGAGGTTTTGTGCCTCTATATACTATAAGGTTGACGATTTAGTTTAAGCAATATCCTATAAGAAAAAAACTTCATATTTCCCTCATAAATCTGTTAGCGCAACATTTTTTGTCTATCAAGAAGTATTACTACTACATCACCCAATTTTAAACGTATCTGCTATTTGAATAAAATTGAGTACTATATTCCAGGTTATACACATTGTTTAATATCTACAGTCTTACTACATGATATGGAAGAATTATTATCCTCATTTTTCCAAAGAAAAAATGAAATAATTCCCTCAAAGGGATTGTTAGGTCACAGAGTACATTTTAACTCTTGTCACTGACTCCAGAGCCTGGGCTCTAGGTGACACATGACCACAAATACCTTTGCCCTTTCCTCTCCAGCAGCCAATCAACTACACCTCCTTTGGTAAGCTATTATGCTCTGTACCTTCTACAGTGAACTAGCTCAAATGAAAAGACATCGGCAAAGGAAATGACCCCTCTGTGCAAGATTTTTCATTCATCATCTGATTCAGTTCAGCCAACATCCAAGGGCAGATCATAGGATGCCAGGCCCTGGTGATACAAAGATGAATCAGACTGTGTTTCTCTACTCATGGAACTTGTAGCCCATGTGGGAACAGTGATGCTGTCGAGAAGAGGGGAATTCCGATGAGATGATCAGAGTGTGACTTTGAAACAAGTTATAAAGGAAGATCAGTAATTCAACAGGTTGAGAATAAGGACTTCCAAGGACAGGAAGCCCAGTGAGCATTTGGAATGTTTAGGAAATGACAAGAGGTTCAGAACTGACCAGGATGAGGGAGGGTAAAGCCAGGAATATCAACATAGGTAACATTTTAGGGCCTTGCAAATGGGAGTTTGGATTTTAATCTCAGTGTTAGGAGCTAGGGAGGATATTAAAGTGCCAGTGGTCCTATCAGTTCTGTGGTTTAGAAAGTGAATCCTTTGCCAGTGTGTTGATGGATGGATTTGAGGCTCTGCCCACATTAGGAAGTTATTGCAGAGCCTATATATGGCTGTAAAGATAGAAAAAGAACTCAAAGTTGAAAAAGTGGTTAAGAACTAGAATTTATGGAATTTTATAATTGATTGAGGGGTGAGGGCCAGAGAACTATTGAAAATGATTCCAATCCTAGTTTGATTGACAGGGAAATGAGCAAACAGAGCAATAAGTGAAATTACAGAAATATACACTAATTTTAAGGGAAAAAATAAATTCTATCTTGGACATGTTGAGAGTTCATTTCCACTAAGGATCATGTTAATGCCCCTTCTTTCCCCCACAACTTATTTGGCTGAAATACAGTATTTAATATTCTTCTAAACAGTATCACAATCCCTTAGTAGAATCTGAGAAATGAAGAAATGTTATCTCCTTACCAGTCTAATATTTTTGTAAAATTGCCTGTAAGTAAAGCCAGAAGGGATGGTCTTCCTTTTTTAAAAAGTCTCCAAAAGAAAAATTGTCCTGAAGAATGATAGACCTGGCTTTCGTCCATGCATCTTAAGCTGGTAGACTTTCAAGTTTTCTCACGGACTTCGTGGTTGCCATTTCAGTTCATCCCAGTCAGCAGTCAAGTGTCATAAACCACTACAGCCACGAGCTCCTTCTGTGCTGATCCAAGCTCAAGGCTGCTGAGGCGTCTAGTGAGGGTTGGGATCCAAACTTTGCCTTATCCAAGGGCAGAACTCAGTGGACTTCAACTCTGGAAGACCCAATATGTGAGGTGACCCTGAGCATACTGCACAAGAAGGAAAACCCTGAGCAAAGCCCACACATGGCAAAATACAGGTCTCCTTGTAGATATCCTATCAGTCCTCACTCCTGGACATCCATGTGCTCTTTTATGCCAAGAACCAACCCAGTAAGAGGGCCAACCTAGGGTGACATAATCCTTCCATTCATACAACAAAAATATGTCTGCTGTGTGCCAAGCTTTCTGATAGCACTAGCTGAGTAGGGAATGTACAAGGCCAGATAGAACATTGTTTGTTTTTAATTTAGTCTTAATTGTATATGGATGGAAATGCTACTGTACTTAGAGTGATAATGAAATAACTACCATGTGGGGGTAGTCTACCATAGTCTAGGAATTGTTCTAAACACTCTACATATCCTCTCTCAGTTAATCCTCCCAACAACCAGTTGATTAACTAGGCTGATTATTATCCCCATTTTATATCACAGAATACTGGGGGGGGGGGTAGGCAATCTTCCCAAGGTCACGTAGCATGTAATTGGCAAACCAGGTTTCTAATTTTCTAATTCACAGCTTAAAATAATCTTTTTCTTGCATTTATTTTTTTCATTCTTTTGTGGAAAGCTTATCCTTCCACCTATTTTATCTCATTTGACCTCATTAAATCCCTATGAGGGGAGAGGAATGAATTGTATTATCCCTTCTGATTCAAGGCAATGTAATACATCTCCTTTTAGTCAGTCAGTTTAACTCAGGCAACCTCAGGAACATAAAGGAAAATCGGGAACCTGTGTTTGGACATGCTTCTGGTCCTCTGAGAAACCCTTTCACCTCAACAGTCTGCAGATTTCCGTGGAAGACCTTGAGACAGTCATTTAGGAATTGTAGCCTGCTGAATCCTGTGCATTCAGGAAGACATGAAAGCAATTACAAATTGCTTAACAGATGATGCATAATATTAAAGATGAAGTCGCTGGCTGTGAGCAGTTCCACCAGGGAAATCCTGCCATGTGATTTTTTTTTCCAGTTCAGCACTTTGTATTAACAGTATCTTTCTGGTATAGTGTTGAATGCTACTGAATAATGATCCTGTATAAAAAGAAAATTGAAATTTCAGAAATGTTTACTATATAGAAAAAAAGAGCATGAATTTGGTGCTTAACAGAGTTCTAATAATCATGTTTCCTTAAGAAAGTGACTTCATAAGACAGTCTCAATTTCTCCATTCATAGAGATAAGAAGGATGACAGTGTAACTATAGAGCTATTCTATAAGTTACAACCTATTTATACTAATGACTGACATTTATAGAGCACTCTCTCTGTGCCACATTCTGTTAGATGTGCTTCACGTATATTAACTTATTTAATCCTCGCAGCGACTGGATTTAGGTACTGTCATTCTCATTTTACTGATGAGGATACAAAGACTCACAAAAGTTGAGAATATTCTCAGATCACACAGCTAGCAAGTGAAAACACAACATTTGAACTCAGTAATCCACCAGCAGTCTTACACATGGCACTGACTTTTAAGAACCTAATCTTAAGAATTAGACTTAACCTCCAATCCATTTTTCTTTCTTAGTGTACCTCACTTATTGGGAAACTTTTTTTTCAAGGGACCCAGAGAAAGTTGTCCAACTCACCCCTCTAGGCTGCTTGATTATATCCTCACACACCACTGAAGGGTGTTCTTACTTTAAAATGGATGCAGTTTCCAGAGAACTTTCCCACCTAACTACCACTCTCACCTATGAGCATCATTATGTCATTTCTCTATCTTTAATTCACTCTGGATACATTTAGAAATCACCTTTTACAATATTACAAATTTCATTTGCCTTTCTTTGGGTGATTTTTTTCCCCCATAAACTTCAATCTAGAAGTCTTATTTGTCTTAGCATCTCCAAAAGTAGTCATATGCATTTATGATTCATCTCCTTCAACCATGTATTCTCAAATATTCAAGGGTTCCAACTTCCTGAAGGTTTTTTTCAGATAACACAACTGTGTATGTACTCTTTTCAGCTTTAAATTCAAAATGTTCTGCCTTAGACTTCTCACATTTTTTCTTCTAGTTGAAAGACTTGGGGTGCCTTGTGAAATGTGATTTTTTAAATGTATGTCATTTTCAGTTCTTTTTACTTCATTTATTTACCAAGAATTTATATGCATATTAAAACAATGGAAATGAGGGTTACTTCAAGCTTTTATCTCTTTACAGAATTTTTTTAGTCCTTTTGTAGAATTTGTGAATAATTGTTAGTACTTTTATGAGGTATATTTCAATGGAAATCTGCAGATGACCTTAAGGGGCAGCGTTGATAAACATGCTTTTACTGGAATTCATGTGTGGAAAATATATATTTATATCTTTTTTTAAAATTTATTATTATTCTTCATTTAGTAGGATAAAATCATAATAAAATGATAATATTCATCTGATGAAGTTACCAGAAAATTATGGGTCAGTTTTCTCACTTGCAGATTCTAGAAACTTACTAATTTTCCTTCATGAAAATATGATATTCAAAAGTTTAAAATCAGAATACATTTACAAAAAGAGGAAAATTATCATAGTTTAAAACAAGTTACAATTACATAACAAATTCTATTTAAAAAATATATCTTCCGTCTCATAAAAATCTGTGATGTACTTTTACATAACCAAAAAAATCCCTGACATCTCATCAGGGTCACTCCAGCTGTCAGTCTGAATACATGCAAAGTGAGGCAAAAAGATATGCTTATGTACTTTCTTTGTCTAAAGAGGATGTTTTCATTCAAATTCACTTCATAGTCATTTGCAGATCAACTATATTTTTGTACCATGTGGTTTAGTGACATCACATTTTCATGCAAGAACCCACTGAATTCCCTAATGATGTTCTGATTTTCTTAACAATGAACACCAGTGAACTTTCCCCTAGGCAAACCAGATGGAAAGTAAATTGTTTCTGCAAGATGAACAATTTGTGAAATCTTGGCAAAATGAATTCCAAATATACTTAGAGATGAACTTGACTTTCTCTGTAATTCTGCCACAACATGCAGTGCATTTAAGGACTACATGGGAATGACACTAATTAGCTGCATAACCTTTAAGCAGAAATGAATGAGAACAGAAGATCACCTCTGAATAGACAAAAGTCAGAAACTGTGAAAGAGAAGTAATTTGTGGATGAGATTTCACCAAGAAGCATGTGATTAAGGTAGATGTCAGATAAGGTGCTCACTTATGGCCTTTGAACTGGTTCTCTTTAACCTATTTTATGAAGGAAGTATCGAAAATTAAGCAAATGTCTTCACATTGCTTTAAGTCAGTAACCCAAGATGAAAAATCTGGATTCAAATTCCTAATCTACACGCCTAAATTGCTGCTCCACATACCCTTACCTAGACCTGCAAACTAAATTAGACTGTGTTAGAAAGATTTGAGTTACTCATGATCTGACTACACCATTTTCATAGTGACACTAGAGAAATAATTGAGTTTTATGCAGCAAGTCTGTGACACCAAAGATGGACTGTGCTTTCTTCTTTACTAACAAGAAAAGATCCTTGTAATTCTTGGTGTTTTATCAGAAGGTTCTAATTCCCTTAGATGTGGCTAAAATGGCCAAGTCATAATTAGGTTTTATACCTTGTCTTAGTCTGGTCAGGCTACCATAACAAAGTAGCATTACCTGGGTGGCCTACAAACAGCACAAATCTATTTACTGGTAAATTCAGTCTCTGGTGAGGGTCTGCTTCCTGGCCCCTGGTCTTTTTGCTGGTCCTAACATGTGGAAAGAGGAAAAGTAGCTCCCTAAGACTTATTATATAGGGACACCTAATCCACCCATGAAGGCTTAGCCTTATGACCAATCACCTCCCAAAGTCCCCAATACCTAATACCACTACTCAGGAGTTAGCATTTCAGCATAGGCATATGTAGGGACACATTCAGACCATAGCACACCTACTCAGGTTTCAAATATTCTACCTTAGCTCTGAGTCATCAAGTAATGACTGATCTCTACACGATCCAGCTGTTCAATGTCTAAAAAACAATAATGAAGCAAAAACACTAGGACATTTTTTTCTTAAAAATTATTATTCTACTGACGTTGAACTAGAAAGAAAAGACCTGAATCTTTCATTTATAGAATAGGTCTAATATTTTCAAGTTTTTTTTTATATTTTGGTTTCATTTTATTTACATTTATATTTCATTTATTTATATAGCTAGTTATAACTTCTCCACACCAAAGCAGCCAAATTTCCACTGTTACTCTTGTACCATTGTTCAAAACTAGTCAGTCTTCCTAAATTGTCATGGTTTTCTCCTTGACTCTTTTACATTTTTACCCAGCCTAATTATTCCCTTAATGAGCATTATTCATTATGCTTGGCATTTCTACTCTCCCAGGAAGCTTGAGCCCCCAAATCCTGCTGTTCCATGTTCTTTGTTGTTGTTTTGGTTTGGTTTTGGTTTGATTTTGTTAGTTTTGCTTTAACAAGGAACATAAATGACATTTTAACTCTTAAAAAATAAATTATCAGCTAGGCACTAAACAGTTCTATTTTATTATACAGGTACTACAAATAACTTAGTTTTTCATTTTTTACCTTTTAGTCTTAACCAACTAACTCCATTTTCTTACTATAGCACAGAAACTAGAGTTACCATTTTCTCTACCTTGCCTACAGCAAGACACAATCTCTGAATCTGTAACTGTATTGACCTTTAGCCATCGGACTGACACTGAACTGAAGTTTGAACTGTAGGACTTGTTTGAGGAAAGTGGCAGACAGGTGAACAGACAACTGCAGTACAATATTGCAAGTGCTATGCTGAGAGTTTGAAAAGGTGTTCTAGAAAAGCAGAAAAAGGCCAGACTCTCTGGAACAGGATCAGGGAAAGACTCAAAAAAGAGATGACAGTTGAGAAGTAAGGGGGAGTCCAGGGGAAAAACAGGAGGGAAGTTCTACCAGGCAGAGAAAGCAGCACACTCAGAAGCCTGAAGGCACAAGAGAACAGAGTGCAATGGAGAACATGCAAGTCCTGGTTCTCCTTGTCCTATTTCTGCAACCCCCCCGTGTGAATTTGCTTTCATGTAGTAACATCTCTGTTGTGTAAGTATACATCTCCTTTGATACTGCTTTGATACTTTCATGACTTCCCTTTTAATGTCTGTAGCCTTTTTCCTGTACTCTGACATTATCTTCATGGATTTCTCCTTGTGTTTTCAAAAATCCTTTCGAGACCACCCTTTCCCAAAATCTATCCAAAGGGCAACTGAGTTTAACCTGGACCCTTCCATGTCTGCTGTTGTGATTCTTCTTGCTCATGAAGATGAGGAGAGCCAGGAGCTTTCACAAAGCTAGTCTTTTTTCTCTCCTTACACATTCACTCTTACACCTCTAGCCCACATTTTTGCTTTCCCACAACCCATCCCCTGACTCTAACTGGCATCCTTCTCTTACTGAGTATCAAGAAACTCCAAACCACTTCCTTCCAGTGGGTAATCTCCCCCTTTATTGTAAAGTGCTTTGTTGTAAAGTGGATTCTGCTACTAAGCTTTAGCACTCTGTCTATTATATCACACAGTTTTACTGCAAGCAGTGCTTTCTCTTTACCTGTGTGATGCTATTTAGACCTCTAAGTCCTTTTGCCTATTACTTGTCTTTTTTTTCCTTTCCTTATATTTGTTTTTTATATTCTTTTTTTTAATTTCCCTGGATCTTGTACACTTTTAAAATTATATTGTGATATATGATATCTATAAAAAAGAAACATTAAAATGAATTTTGCTATGAGAATATTTGATGTTTTTTATATTCTTGTATGACTTTCCTTGGATTATCTGAGGTCATTTCTTTATTCTCAATTCCTTGGTTATTGCTCTGTGGACTCCAAATACAGGCCTCCTTTGGGGTAGTGATTTTTCCTCTGTAAGTGTACCATCTTCTCCAGGCATTTTTACCTTGGTTCTCTTTCTGATGCATTTATCTAAATTCCCTCTGTACCTTAAAATCTATTTTGAAAGAAACATAAATAACTTGCAACACTGTTTATATTTACTTCCATTCCATCAGGAATGGTTTCCTCCCCATACCTCCCACCTCAAAGTACCCAATAGGAACCTTTTCAGGGGCTACCTACCCACAAACACTCCCCTTCCTTTCTTACTTACCCCTATGCTACCTTGTCCTTACCTAAGACTTCTCTCCAGGTACTTTCTGCTCATGTCATTTGTTACCACACATGCAAAGGACATTTATGGCCATCCCAGTTATACCAGGACTTGTCTCTGCTCTAGATTAAGAGCAACTGAAAACAGAGTTTACGTTTGCCTCAGTAACTTTCAAATTCATACTTATATTTCCCCATCTAGGACGAAATAAATCTGCTGCTGGTAATGGAACTCCAGCATGTCATAGCTTGTGTTGTTTTTTTCAATGTAATTGCCACATGGCCTACACCCCACCTGGTTGCATTCTAAGGAGAACTAACAGTCTTTTGCTGTAGTTTGCCAGGGAAATCACCACAGCACCTCAAACCTTTCCTCCCAATACAGTCTACAAGGTATGTCCATCTTCTCTGTCATCTGAGGTCCACATCAAACTCATTTCTATGGATGTGAATGACTGCAAATACGTCTCCTGAATTCTTCCCTATTGAATAGTTATAGTCCCACCACAAAGTTCCTAGCCAGGTTCCCATCACTTATGAAGTGAATCCACACAGATACCTTTGAAAATCTTCACACTGCTTTCCTGTAATTCCCAAGTTGTTCATTTTCCATATCTCCCCTCTTTTGTCTTTTTTCTTTTTTCTTTCTTTTTTTTTTTTTTTTTTTTTTTCGGTGGGGTGGGGGCAGTACTGGGGATTGAACTCAGGAGCACTAGACCACTGAGCCACATCCCCAGCCCTATTTTGTGTTTTATTTAGAGACAGCGTCTCTAAATAAAGTTGCTTAGCACCTCAACAAAACAACAGGCTTTGAATTCATGATCCTCCTGCCTCATTCTCCCAAGCCATTGGGATTACTGTGCCCCAACTCTGTCTTTTTTTTTTTTTTTTAAGTACCAGGTATTTAACCCAGGGACACCTAACCAATGAGTCATATCCCCAGTCCTTTTTATATTTTATTGAGAGACAGGGTCTTATTGAGTTGCTTAGGGCCTCACTAAGTTGCTAAGGCTGGTTTTGAACTCACAATTCTCCTGCCTCAGTCTCCTGAGCCACTGGGATTACAAGTATGCTTTTCTCTCCATGCCAACTTCTGTGTGACTTGCTTTCATCTACACCAGGTTCTTTTTGTCCCCTTCTTCTTGGTTCTCTTCTCTGTGATTTTAGGATCCCTTTGAATGCAGATGAACCCCACATCATCCTCACAGATAAAATAAGCATTGCTTATCTATTGTATCTGGTGGGGGGAAGCACTTGTTTAGTGTGTCCCCATGGTTGGTGGCAGAACTCTGGTTTGCTGAGCACTCGCTGCTCATTTTTGCTGCTGCCCCTGACATGGAGAAGGAACACCTTTGTGAAGCAATGGCATCTCTAAACTGTGTGGTTATTTCCATTCCTCCCAGGGTTTCCTCTTGGTCACCAAAGTCCAGGGACTAAAACAGGAAAGTTGTCCTTTGGATAGAACATCACTCTGGCTTCTGTGTCTTCTCTGTGAAGACATTATTCCCCCATAACATCTCCCAAGTTCCTGAGGATGCACCAGTAAAAATAGCTACAGAGCAACAGAACTTTAGGATACAAAGTTTACAGTTGTTGAGTATGGCTAGCAAAAATTCATTGTCACCCTGGCAGTAAGCCTAATATATAAATCATTCAAATTCATGCCTCTGCCACTAGAAATGACACTTCAGGTCAAAGTGCCAAATGATACCTTTCAAGATTATTTAGTATTTGATTTTCATGAATGTTCCAGGATTAATGCCCTACATTCAGGTGTATCTCTTTAAAGTACTTCCTTTATAGTTGCATAGGTCAAATCTTCATTGTTATTTACAAATATATGTTCCTATGTTTTAAAACTACTTGGTATCCACATTTGTATTTGAATGATAGATCACCCTGGTTCCCATAATCCAGATCACTATTTGGAAGAGGTTACATTCTCCCCAAGCTTTAAAGTCAGTTGAGAATAAGAAAATAAAACATTTAAAGTTGCGTTTGACTCAGGAAATCAAGGATGTGTAGTTGACAGCAGGAAAATGTAAAAGGGACAAAGCAACTTGATAATGGTTTGTCTTTGGATGCCTTCCACAGGTTGTTCATTATTTTCCCTCCTTTTTGCATGTTCTCAGATAATTAGTCATTTTCTTGGATTCCACTCAAACTTTTCCCAACTAAAGCAGCACCCTAAACTACAGGGCACACCTGCCGTCATCCCCATTTCTTCTCCTTTTCCCATTTACCTTGGAGGTAAATCATTAGTAACCCAAGGAACTATCAACTATGTTTAAATACCATCATGAATGCTGTGTCATCCACTGGGGAACATAACAGCCTTTCGTATCATTCTGAAATCAAATGAGCCAGGTTTGGTGCTATACAAAAGGCTGTTATGTTCCCCAGTGGATGACACAGCATTCAGTGGTGAATTGATATCAACCAATTATAAACTCAGATTTTGGCATATGAGTGAGATGTGTATGAAATATTCATTGACAAGTAGGTTGTTGGATCTATGACTCTTGAGCTTAGAAAAAGATCTACACTACAGATATCAACCTGAGAGTCACTTCTGTATTGTAACTACAGTCAAAAGCTGTAGTAAGATTAGCTTATAAAGAAAAGAAAGCTAGAACCAAGCCTTGAGAAAGGAGACCAGGAATAAGTGAACAGAGAGGCAGAAAAACCCATCAGAAGAGCTTTATTACAGAAATCCAAGAAAAAGAGGGAAGTCAATGAATTCTGCTGAGAGTTTATGGTAAAGAGATCTGAAAAAAATATTTATGGCTCAGTAATATGAATATTATTTGAAACTTACAAAAAAACATTTCAATTGCCATTCTGATTGGAGTGAAATGAAATCTTAGAGTAGTTTTGATTTGCATTTCTCTAATTGCTAGAGAGGTTGAACATTTTTTCATATACTTGTTCATCAATTGTATTTCTTCTGTGAAGTATCTGTTCAGTTCCTTAGCCCATTTATTGATTGGGTCTTTGTATTTTTGGTGTAAAGTTTTTTAAGTTCTTTATAAATTTTGGAGATTAGTGCTCTATCTGAAGTGTGTGTGGGAAAGACTTTCTCCCACTTTGTAGGCTCCCATTTCACCTTGTTGATTATATCCTTTGCTGAGAAAAAGTTTTAAGTTTGAATCCATCCCATTTATTGATTCTTGATTTTATAAATTCTTGTGCTTTAGGATTCTTGTTAAGGAAGTCAGATCCTAAGTTGACATGGTGAAAATTTGAGCCTACTTAGTCTTCTATTAGGCACAGGGTCTCTGTTCCAGTGCCCAAGTCTTTGATCCACTTTGAGTTATGCAGGATGAGAGAGAGGGGTTTAATTTCATTTTACTACATATGGATTTTCAGTTTTCCCAGCACCATTTGTTAAACAGGCTATCTTTTCCCCAGTGAATGGTTTTGGTGCCTTTGTCTAGTAGGAGTCAACTGTATTTACGTAGGTTTGTCTCTGTGTCTTCTATTCTGTACCATTGACCCATGTGTCTGTTTTGATGCCAAAACCATGTCATTTTTAATTACTATGGCTCTGTAGTATAGTTTAAGGTCTGGTATTATGATTCTTCCTGCTTCACTCTTCTTGTTAAGGATTGCTTTGGCTATTCTGGGTTTCTTATTTTTCCAAATGAATTTCATAATTGCTTTTTCTAATCTATGAAGAATGTCTTTGGAATTTTAATAGGAATTGCATTAAATCTGTATAATGCTTTTGGTAGTATGGCCATTTTTTAAATATTTTTTAGCTGCTGATGGATCTTTATTTTATTCATTTACTTATATGTGGTGCTGAGGATCAAACCCAGTGCCTCACACATGTGAGGCAAGCACTCTACCACTGAGCCACAACTCCAGCCCCAGTATGGCCATTTTGACAATATTAGTTCTGCCTGTCCAGGAGCATTGGAGGTATTTCCATCTTCTAAGGTCTTCTTCAATGTCTTTCTAGTTTACATTGTAGAGGTCAAAGACCTTAGATTGATTCCTGAGGTTTTTTTTTTTTTTTTTTTTTTTGAGGTTATTATGAATGGGGTAATTTTCCTAATTTCTCGTTCAGTAGATTCATCACTGATGTATAGAAATGTGTTTGATTTATGGGTGAGGATTTTATAACCTGCTACTTTGTTAAATTAATTTATTAGTTCTAGAAGTTTTCTGATGTGATTTTTGGATCTTCTAAATATAGAATCTTGCCATCAGCAAATAGTCATAGTTGGAGTTCTTTTCCTATTTGTACCCCTTTCATTTCTTTTGTCTGATTGCTCTGGCTAGAGTTTCAAGGAGGATGTTGAATAGAAGTGCTGAAAGAGGGCATCCTTGTCTTCTTCCAGTTTTCAGATGAAATGTTTTCTATTTTTCTCCACTTAGAATGATGTTGACCTTGGCCTTAGCATAGATAGCCTTTACAATGTTGAGGTATGTTCCTACTATTCCTAGTTTTTCTAGTATAGTGAACATGAAGGGGTTTTGTATTTTGTTAAATGTCTTTTCTGCATCTATAGAGATGATCATATGAATCTTGTCTTTAAGTCTATTGATGTGATGAATTACCTTTATTGATTTCCATATATTGAACCAACCTTGCATTCCTGGGATGAACCCCACTTGATCATAGTACACCCATCTTTTTAATATGTTTTTGTACACAATTTGCAAGAATTTTGAGAATTTTTGCATCTATATTCATCACTGATATTGTCTGCAGTTTTCTTTCTTTGATGTGTCTTTGTCTGGTTTTGGAATCAGGGCGATATTAGCCTCAAAATGAGTTTGGAAGGGTTCCCTCCTTTTCTATTTCATGGAATAATTTGAGGAATATTGCTGTTAATTCTTCTTTGAAGGTCTTGTAGAACTCTGCTGAGTTGGGCTTTTCTTGATTGGTAGGCTTTTGATGGCATCTTCTATTTCATTGTTTGAAATTGATTTGTTTAAATCATGTATGTCCTCCTCATTCAGTCTGGGTAGTTCATATGTCTGTAGAAATTTGTTGATGTCTTCAAGATTTTCCATTTTATCAGAGTAAAAATTTTCAAAATAGTTTCTAAATATCTTTGTATTTCAGTAGTATACCTCATGATATTTCCTTTTTCATCACATATTTTAGTAATTTGAATTTTCTCTCTTTGCTAGTGTGGCTAGGTGTTTATCAATTTTATTTATTTTTTTCAAAGAATCAACTTTTTGTTGTGTCAATTTTTTGAATTGTTTCTTTTGTTTCAATTTCTTTGATTTCAGCTCTGATTTTAATTATTTTCCGTCTTCTACTGTTTTTGGTGTTGATTTGTTCCTTTTTTTCTAGGGCTTTGAGATGTAATGTTAGGTCATTTATTCATTGACTTTATTCTTTTAATGAATGAGCTCAGTGCAATGAACTTTCCCCTTAATACTGCTTTCATAGTGTCTCAGAGATTTTGATATGTTGTATTGCTATTCTCATTTACCTCTAAGTATTTTTTTATTTCATCCTTGATTTCTTCTGCTATCCATTAGTCATTCAATAGTGTGTTATTTAGTCTCCAGGTGTTAGAGTAACTTCTATTTTTTATTTTCATCATTGATTTATAATTTCATTCCATTATAATCTGATAGAATGAAGAGTATTATCTCCATTTTTTAGTGTTTACTAAGAGTTCCTTGGTGGCATAAGATATGGTCTGTTGTAGAGAAGGATCCATGTGCTGCCAAGAAGAAAGTGTATTCACTCATTGATGGATGAAATATTCTATATATGTCTATTAAGTCTAAATTATTGATTGCATTATTTAATCCTATAGCTTTTTTATTTAGTTTTTGTTTGGAAGATCTGTCCAGTAGTAAGAGAGGTGTGTTAAAGCCACCCAATATTATTGTGTTGTCATTTATTTGATTCTTAAAATTGAGAAGAATTAGTTTGATGTATGTAGATGCTCCATTGTTTGGGATATAAACATTTATGATTGTTATGTCTTACTGATGTATAATTACCTTAAGCAGTATGAAATGTCCTTCTTTCTCCCTTGTGATTAACTTTGACTTGAAGTCCACTTTATCTGATATGAGGATGGAAACCCCTGTTAGTTTACACAATTCATATGAGTGATATGTTTTTTCCCATTCTTTCACCTTCAGTCTGTGGATGTCTTTGCCTGTGAGGTGAGTCTCTTGGAGACAGTATATTGTTGGATGTTGTTTTTTAATCCAATCGGTCAGTCTGTGTCTTTTGATTGATGAGTTTGGGCCATTAACATTCAAGGTTATTATTGGAATGTGATTTGTATTCTTGGTCATTTTGGTTTATTTCTGGTTTTTAATTTGACTTAGTTTATCCTTTGATTAACTATTCCTTTAGTGTGGTTCCTCCTTTTGCTGGTTTTCACTTTTATTTCCCCCATTTCATCCTCATGAAATATTTTGCTGAGAATGTTCTGTAGTACAGGCTTTCTAGTTGTGAATTCTTTTAACTTGTTTATCATGGAAGGTTTTTATTTCATCTTCAAATCTGAAGCTTACTTTTGCTGGATATGGGATTGTTGGTTGGCATCCATTTTCTTTAAGACCTTAAAATATATTATTCCAGGACCCCCTAGCTTTAAGGGTCTGGGCTGAGAAATCAGTTGAGATTGAATAGGTTTCCCCCATAAGGTAATTTGATTTCAAATGATGCTCCCTCTCTCCCTGCTGGTTTGCACTTCTCTGTGGCATATACCATCAGCAAACATATTTTACTATATTTGTTTTGTTCACTGATTTTGCTTATTGTATTGACTGCTGGGCCCCAGTACCTAGAATAGTGCCTGGCACATAGGAGATACCCAATAAATACCTGTTGAATAAGTGAATGCCAAACTGATGCCCACAGTAGTCAAGAGCTCTTTCCACCACTCTATTCTAAAACTTACTGCTATTACTCTCCCTAGGTATTTTGATTTTTCTATTTTCATGATCCTTATTTGGATTACATCAGAATATCTCCTTTACTATATTGTTCATATTATTTCTAGTGGGACAAGTCCCTCTCTTAATTAAAGTCTAAAGAGATCATGAAAAAATTTGGGAGATCTAAACCATCCAGTGGAAATTCATTTATAATTAAATTACATGAATTTTGCACTTCTAGAAGAGTAGCATATTTTAAACTGCCAAAGGAATCAAAGCCTTTGTGCATTTCTGTGCCTAGAATTTTCTTGCCGTCCTTTGAAGGAGGTTTGTCTTGACCTTTTTCTGCTGAAACCTCTCATCTCAGTCTAAGTAATCTCTTTTTCAGGACACGTGACATGCCAACTGCCACCGCCACCACCACCACCACCACACACACACACACACACACACACACACACACACACTAGCTCTACTTAAAAGGGAAGAGGTGTCATAAAGATCCATTTGCATGGGGAGTGCATTTGAGATAACTTTGAGAAATTGTTATTTATTGAGGAATAAATCTCCAGAGAAAGTCCCCTTCTCTTTTGTTTGTTGCTGCATTCTAGAGTATGTCCATCTTCTCCTCCCAAAGCATCTCTGCTACCTCTGAGGTGCAGTCAACATATATTATTACTCATCAGAGTATTCACAGAATCAAGACATGAGCTGAAAGTCTATGGTGGCACTCAATAATTACTCTATAATAAAAAAATAGAATGAATAAAAATTAATGGATTACATAATATTACAAAATAAATGTACAAAGACAAAGCGTACTGTCTCATTCACCTGAAAATTTCACTGTACATTTGCATGCTAGGCCAGATTCAGTCTTTTTAGCCTGGGTACATTTCATAGCAACATTTCACACTGTGACCATCTGGTCCATTAGATGTAAATACCGATTTGGCAGACACTTTGGGGGTATAAGCATAGTTGTGGGAATAAAATGAAGTTCAAAAATATTACCACCCAAAGGATGTATTTAAAGCCACCCATCTCTTATTAAAATTAAAACATGACATTGTCCTTCTTAAAAGGACATTTTAGCATTCTTACAAATGGAGAATATGCAAATAGTTTGAATTTCCATTAGACCTCCATTTATTTGTCACCTCTAAATAGACTCCCAACCTCAGGAAAAAAACATCCACTCATCAGAAAATCTATTGCCAATTTAACATAGGAAAATCTTCTTACAATTAACATAAATAGAATATGTCCTTTTAAAATGTCATGGCACTAAGTCAATTCAGGTACCTTTTTAAAACTCATTTGAAGGTACAGTGTTCCCAACAAATCTGTGAACTGGCCCCATTTGCAAAGGCCACTAAAGTAAAACCTTCTTTTTAATCATAAAATGATAGATGGTGCCATAGAAGCCATCAAATAAATATTCATTTTAAATCAAGTTTTTTTTATCTATTGGAGATGACCTTTATTCTAAGATCTCTAATACTTTTCAAAAATGAAAGGTATTGCTATAGTTGCAAATTAATGATTTTATAGACATCTACTCTATTCAGTGAATGCTTTTTAAAAGAAAATAATGGAATTATCAAGCTGCTCAGAACAAAAGTACCTTCTGATTGTCAGCTCCATATTCTAAAAGAGCAGGTTAATTTCTCTGAATCTCACAGTTGGAACTCTCTAACACTAACTGGCAGTTTCCACCTAGTGATCAGGCAATTGACTAAAATAAATTATACATAAAGCTGAAATTCCTAATAGTAATAAGACCCCTTCATGAGATAATCACACCAGCAAAAGCACTCATCTGTTGGCTACAACTCTACAGGGTCTTGAAATTATCTTATAAAAGCACACCTCCAGAAATGTTTTTGTTTCTAGTCTCATGTCAGAGCTAATGTGGCAGTGTTCATAGTACTAGGCACAAAGCAGGAGCTTCAAATAAATCCACTTAGTTGACTTGTTGATTAAACTGGAGACACTGTTGATAGAACACTAGCATCAATGCTGTTTGCAAAGTGAAAGCTTGGTGAGGTTCTCATTTTAATACAAACAGCCCACAACTATTTAGAAGCCCTACTTAGGTACCTGGAGCTTGGCATAGAAAAGTGGTATAAAGTGAAATTCTTGTTCCTCTGGAGTTTAAGGTGAGTTTGTTACAGAGTTAGGACCTTCTGAAAAACTGAGGCAGTGTGAAGACCCCCTTCAAACCCTGATTCTTGTGATCAAGTCAGAAAGATTTCAGACATGTTGCTCAGAGTAATAGGAATGAGTTTATTGAAAGGATACAAAAGGGAAAGGGGACCCTCTCAAGCGAGAGTGAGTCCTCTCAGAGAGGAGAGGGACACTGTGCCTTTCCTGCACTCCAATTTTATTCAGGATCCCAGAGAAGTTTCCAGAGAGCCCTGCCCAGGTCCACCTCTTCACTTTTGATTGACAGCAGGATGACATCAGATTTTCAAGTACCCACTCTCATGGCACCTCTAGGTCACTTTGGCCCATGTGGATTGGTTCTAATTGGATTCTTAACCACACATTCTTACAAATTTTATGGGTAGGAGGACCTATCCTTATCTCCCAGTTTTAGGATCTGGTCACAAAAGCCTCCTGGGTTTCTTCCATCAACATTTATTTCAGGCCTGCATTTCTCCTGCAGATAACAGGCAGTTTGCTGAGGAATGTGACTTATCCTGTCCACTTAGCCCAGGTAGGGCTCTAGGTGAATTGCGTCTTGGAAAAGAAAGCATGTGGGGTCCACAGAATGGGCCCATTTTTTAGAATTATTTTCTTAATCTTGTCCAACAATTCACATCTATCTGTCCCAAAAAATTGAACTCACATAAACTTTGTTAGTTAACTTTTCTTCACTGTGACCAAAATACCCAATCAGAACAACTTAGAGAAGGGAAAAGTTTATTTTGGTCTCATAGCTTCAGAGGTTTCAGTTCGTGGTCAGCTGATTCCATTGCTCTAGGCCTGAGATGAGGTGGAGCAGCATGGTGGGAGGGTGTGGTGGAGAAAAGCTGTCAGATCAGGGTAGCTGGGGAACAGGAACAGCCAGGGGAAAAATATTGAATCCCCAAGGGCACACCCCCAGTCACCTATTTCATACTGGTAAATACTGCCTAGTTAACACTCAGTAATCCATCAACCCATTAAAAAGATTATTCCACTGATGAGGTTACAGCTCTCCTAATCTGATCATTTCACCTTTGAACATTCTTGCATTATCACATGAGCTTCTCATGAGACATCTCATATCTAAATCATAATATATGCAAAGTAAATAGGGAAAAATCATTTCTCAGTACCATAATACTGGCTACAAATAAATTTCTACCAGAAAGCCATGTATAAGGGGGTGCTTTATTAATAATATGAAAATAGACTAGGGCTTCATGTGTAGGAATAATTGTATTAGGTAGAAGAGAATGGAGATATTTCAAGTGAATTTATTAACTAAGTAAAAAAAATGGTGATGGGAAAGCATATAGTTCATGGAGAAGTAGTGATTGCTGTGAACTCCCAATGTTTACACCATTATGACCAAGGTATTTTTTGTCCTGGCTGTCAAGAGTGTTGATGACTGACAGCTCATAACTAAGTTCTCAGCATTAGCTGAAGAGACCTTGACTCTAGATATGGGGACAGCCCATAGCCAGTGCTTAGGTGAGGATTGTAGGTCTTACCTCTGATGCCCCAATTCAGAACATCTCTGAAGAGCTATCCAAGCTCCAGAGTATCCCAGAGCATTGGCTGAGGCCTTCGTTGTGATTATGTCACAAACCAAGTTCTTCCCTTATACAATCCTGTCTCTCCCCTGCTTCAATAAGTGTTGATCAAATGGATACATCCCAATAAACCTTGCCTTTAAGAATTTAAGAATTGCTTTTCTATAGAGAACCCAACATGTGATTAAAAGAAGATACTGAGAAGACCATTCTGACTGCATTCAATTGTAGAGAACCTACATTTGACAGGCATATGTGGAGCTACACTCTGTACCAGGCATTGTTCTAATGCTGGGAACATGGCAGTGAGCAAAACAAGTCTCTTCTCATATAGTCTGATGTTTTGATGGGGTAAACCTAAAGAAACAGCATATCAAGTGATGGCAAATGCTAGGACATAGGTGGAATATGTGCTTAAGAGTGAATTAGAGGGGCTGGGGAGATAGCTCAGCTGGTAGAGTGCTTGCCTCACAAGCACAAGGCCCTGAGTTCGATCCCCAGTACTGCAAAAAAAAAAAAAAAAAAAAAAAAAGAGTGAATTAGAGGGCTGGAGTTGTGGCTCAGTAGTAGATTGCTTGCCTGGGTTCAATACCAGCACCACATATAAATAAAGAAAATAAAAGATTCATTGACAACTAAAAATGTATTTTTCAAAAAAAAAAGAGTGTATTAGACTACTTAGATAACTTTCCATAAAAGTTCTCTAAAGGTTCTCTAAAGAGGTGATAAGAGTAGAAAACTAAATAACAGAATAATCCATAATGGCATGTAGGGGAGAATATTGCAGACAGAGTAAACAGCAAATGCAGAAGACCCTGTTATAGAAGTGGACTTGGCATGTTTGGGGAAGAGGAAATGAGCTCAGAATAGTGTTGAGAGATGGAAGGATCAGATCATATTTTAGTGTAAGCAATAACATGTTATTCTAAGTGAAATGAGAAGATATTGAAGGGCTTTGAGTAGGCTTTGAGTAGGATTGTCCCATGACCATATTCCTATTTTGAAAGGACCCTTCTCCTTTTTATGTAAGGAAGAGATTGGAAAGGAGCAAGAGTGGATATGGAGAGGCTATCAGGAGACTGTTACAGAAGTGTGAGCCAAGAATATTGATGACATAGATTTAAGGTTACCACTTGTCATGGTTTTTCTGGGACTTTCCCTGTAGAGTTTTGAGCAAATCAGAATAGTTGGTCACCAGACTTCAACTACAATGGTATTTCTATAAGTGGGGAGAGGTAATCAGATTCAAGATGCTGAGGAGGCAGTAAGAAAAAAGTTTGGATAGTTAGGGTAGAGGCAAAATACAGAGCTCCTTAAAAGTTAGGAAGAGGGGTTTGAACCTTTGGAACATTCATATGGCAGTGATTTGCAGCCTGCATTGAACTTTGGAAACCCTAAATACTTTTTCATAAGAGTATTTTTTAAAAGTATGACAGACGAGGTTATGGCTTGATCTCAAACACTGTGGAGCTGCTGGTGAGAATGGAGGTGATGGCGATGGTACTGAGCTCATAGTGTCTGGTAGGGACAGTGGTGGTAGCGGTGGTGATAGTGGCAAACACCATATGGAGGTAGTGGTCATGCTGGAGGGTGGAGAGAGTTGAGGTGGTTAAGGTGGAGATCTTATTATGGTGACAGAAAAAGGAAATGAAAGAAAATATCCAGACTGTGCCACATTTGTGGAAAAAAAAAAAAAGTCAAGACTTGTGGGTTAAATGAATACAGGAAAACAGAGAGAAGGGGACTTGGTCACTGAAAACAGATTAATTAGTGACCCTGACTGGAAGGGGTGTTGGAAAGGAGAACACTCAAGGGGAGGACTTTAACAATTAATTTAAAGTAAAAGTGGAATATCCAAATGGATGATCAGTTGCGCTATTAATTTCTGTCCTTCAACATAGCCATTTAGTAGTAAAGAAAACGATTTTGTGTCAAAAGATCTTGCTTCAGTTCCTCACTGGATACTATGAAACCTGTAACCTCTGACTTGCAAAGTCTTCACTTTTAAGTGGACATATCAGCACCCTCCAGGGTGTTATGCAGAATGCTAGACAGAATTGTCAGACAGCAGTAAGGATATGTGATTTAGATTTGTTTATCTTTTTTCCAAGAAACTTCTCCCCCCATCATCACAACCTCAAAGGAAACTTTTTCTCTAACAATTTAGCAAATCTTGGTTTCTAGAATTTTGCAGTAATAAAATGTTATAAATTAATATTTGTATATTGCTTCCAAACTGACTTGTGAAGTTATGAAATTAATTTGTTGTAAAACTGTCCACATCAATCAGGTCATTCCAGTTCTTCCGTGTAGATGGTAATAGATAGGGTGAAACCTCTGCAGCTAGAACAGACTGTGGGACAAAGTACTGTTCCGATCACAGAAGCAATGAAAGACTTCACTGAAAAAAGGACATACTTCTTTCCAACAATTCATATTCTATGAGCCCTTGAGATTCAACAACACTGGCTTACCATGTATGCCAAGAACTCCTGGTTCCCATGTTGTCCACAACATGTGAAAAAAGTTTTGATCATATTTGCAATTGTCCTAAATCAAGGAGTCTAGTGTCCAACCATCATGTAATAGGACAAAAGTTGCCCTGATTCTCAAAATTTTAGAAAATTTTTAAAACTGAGTTTTAAAGCATTAGGAAAAGCACACACTCGTACCAGATAATTACAGCTCAGAAAATTTACTGGGGCTGGGGAAATAGCTCAGTCGGTAGAGTGCTTGCCTTGTAAGCACAAGGCCCTGGGTTTGATCCTCAGCACCCAAAAAAAGAAAAAAGAAAATTTACTAAGGCAAAGGCTCATATGTACTGGGTACTTTCCTTGCCTGTTTCTGGAAATGAGCTTTTCTCTATCTTGATGCCATGAAAGACAAAATTCCAGAAAGAAAAGGAAAAAAGCTGTAAATAGCTTGAAAATAGCTTGTAGATCCCAAAGTAATAAAATTTAAACTTTGAAAAGTAAATTCAGTTAATATAAAAATACATAACTAATCTGGCACACCAATTACGATAACTTTGTAAGCAAATGAAAAATTTTCCCTATTAAAGTCTTTTAATTAATGATTAAATGTAGATCTATAAAAAAATGCCATAATACACCCTTCTTTATATTTCTCTTTCTCACAAAATACCCCTCATTTTTACTTTTAAACACTCATTTTTTCTCCATCTCATAGTTTTAAAATTACAGATAATTACACATATTTCTCCTTGCATCAGGGTTTTTCATACTCTATAAATGCTTTCTTCTGAAGCTAAATATTATCTAAAATCTTATAAAATTCACTATGTATCATAAGATTAAAGAATAGAATGCCTGAAAGAAAGTTGTGGCATTTTTTTATTTTAAAATAATGAACATGCCCTGAAATCAATCTTGGAGTTCAGCTATGAGCCAGAGGAGGAGTATGACATCAGAGAATGGTCATGTCTGACACTGCTGCAAGGGTTAGAGTAACCACCCCCTGCAGTTCAGCCAGCTCCTCTAGAAGGTTGTCCTGGAGAACAGGCCTATTCCACCAAAAAGAACTGCCCTGCTAATGAGCATTTTGAATAGCAATTTTGTTCATTTCTATTTCTCTTATCTCATAAAGTTCAGATGAATTTGCCATACTTTGCGTTAATTTCCATGATATTAACTCCCACTTATTTTCAGAGATTATGAAGAGAAATGTATTCCACTAGACTCCCCTGGGGTGTAAATTAATTCCTAGGGGTGAGTGGGCACATAAGGTGAACTTGATACATTACAAGTAACTCCCTATTGTCTTATACTAATGGGAGTTATGACCTCAGTAATTTCAAATAGGTATATTATCTAAAGTTTCCACCTATTTACATTTGAAAATGTATGAGAAGTGTTATCCAGGCAAGGAATCAGCCTTCAAGGTGGGTACAGTCATGAGAGAGAATTAAGACATGCAAATAGCAATACAAAAACAAAGCTCTTCTGCCAGATATGGTGGTGCACACCTGTAATCTTAGCGGCTAGTGAAGCTGAGGCAGGAGGATCCTGAGTTCAAAGCCAGCCTCAGCAACTTATCAAGGTCCTAAGCAACTTAGTGAGACCCTGTCTCAAAATGAAAAAGTAAAAAATAAAATATAAAAAGAACTGGAGATATGGTTCAATGGTTAAGTGCCCCTGGTACCAAAAATAAATAAATAAAAAGCTCTTATTAACATAGAGGTATATGGTAAGATGTAAGATGTTATGGGAACTTGAGACATGAAAGAATGTGGTACTGTTTCCATAGGGGCATTACTTCAGCAGAAAGTGGTACCTTTTCTCCTTCTCTTCCTCTCCTCCCCCCCACCACATCTTACCTGCAGATAAATTATACCCTTTCTCTTTTGAAAGATGGATATGTTGAGCACTCCAAAATAAGTAGTTACACTTCTTCACTTTGTTAAATTACCTCTAGATAGTTATTTCTGCATTGAAGACTAGCTGATGTCGCACGTGTCAGGTTATAGAAAAGGCCAAATATAGTCCTCATCTGAGTATAGCATGAGAAGTCCTTAGTATGGGCGTTTCCGTACCCCACTCCTATGTTAAAAAGTTTATCTGCAGAAATCTGACACAACTCTTACCTCTTTCTGAATCAGAATTCACATTTCATAAGAGAAAACACTAAGAAATAAACTCTGATTTGACATATAGCTAATTCCTTATGTTACAAAGCATCATGGAGCCTCCTGGATCTGAGAAGGGCACAGCACACCCCTCTCTCTCCTTCACACACACACACACACACACACACACACACACACACAAAGGTGAATGCAAATTCTACTCTTGAACAACAGCCTGGTTCTTTCCTGGTAATCCTAGAGAATAATACATAATCCTACAGAACCCCAGAGTCTCACTTAAGATGGGGGAATTAATAGGAGTCCTTTCAGGGAAAGGGGGGAAAGTTTAATCATTTTAAATATACCATCATTTGTTCAAAAACACCTTAGTACAGCACTGGTGAATTTTTTTTGTGCCTAAAATATGATATAATGAAATAAGAGTTATGAGATTCTTCACATTGCATAACGATGTGTTTCAATTTTTACAAATTTTAAGATAAGGAAAAAGAAAGTGAGACTTCTTCATTTGAAATGAATAAAACAAAGTGCAAAACTTATATTTAATTTCATTTCAGTTATTAGGAATTCAGAATTTTCATCAATAAATAGAATTAATAAAACACAAATGTAAATCTTTTTTCCCAAAACCATAAATATAGAATGTTAGGCATAATCCTATTTTATATGTAAAAAGACAAAAATTTAGGTCAGTTGACTCTACGAAACAAGTGTTAAGCCCTTTTCAAAGCTCTTTTGTAAAGTAATAAAATTTTGTTGAGCATTTTACAGTGCTAATCTCTCTGAAAAAGTCATTTGGGTCTCATTTCCAGTACCATTGAATTATAAATATATTTTGATGGATGTTAAAATATAAATGGTCTTTTTTAAAAACTGGTATCTATTTTGATGATTCCTTAATGAATAAAAGAACCACTGAATAAATGCCAATGATCCTAAAAATTTTCTAATTGTCATAACCCTCCTCTCTCGAAGAGATTATATTCAATCACCCTTATCTGAAAAATTGTTAATACCTTTTTTATTGGCTTTCATAGCAAGAGAAATTGGGTGACATCTGCTTCTCCCTCCGCTATGTACCTACTGCTGGTAAACTGACTGTCGTCATTCTGGAGGCAAAGAACCTGAAGAAGATGGATGTGGGTGGCTTATCTGGTAAGTCCTGGTGATTGCTGATTTTTTTAAATGCAGTTTCATCATGGATACCAAATGCATAGCACGCGTGCTGTGACTCCCCACTCCTTAATTGATCATGGTCCTCTTTCCTACTGAGCCTGGAAACAGTCTCAGAATCCATCCCAACGCTGTGCCCCAGGAAGCCACTCTCAATTTATTGGAATTGGCATCAAAGATAAAATCTGTTTTCCTTCTTCATAGTCAAAGTATCAATTGTCATTTCTATGGCATTGAAAACTGAAAAATCTTCATTTCCTTTCTGAAAGGCTCTGCTATGACAGATTATAGTTTGAGGGATTTTTTTTTGTCAAAATGCACCCAAGATATAAAAAAATGTATCCCTCAGAGACTTGTTCATTAGGTATTTGATAGCCTAACATAATTTTTTTTTGGGGGGGGGGCATACTAATGCTTTGCTATTTTATTTTTTTATTAAAATCTTTAGTTTTACAGACTGCATTTTGATTCATTGTACCCCAATTTTTATAATGCCATTTCATTAAAGGCTCAACCTTTCTTTTATATATGAATAATTTCTGTTTGAAAGTGGATTCCCATGATAATGCTTTCAGTACTATAACTTAGAATAAGGAGGGAGGCTTTGGAGTTCAGAGTACTATACAACTGAACCATAATAAATACAGTAAGTGAAAGTACATTCTTGTTCCAAAGCAAAGTCAAGTCAAGGACTTGTCATTTCCATGGTTGAACATATTTTTTTCTCTTCTATGTATGATTAAATCAATTATATTTTTAATGTTCCAGTAAATCATTAAAGTGTGAGGAATTTTTCTGGTATGCTACAAGGTCATCATAAGTAGACTACAGCTGACATTGTTTCTGGCCATGGATTTACAACAGTTACTACTCATTATTTAACACTTTCTCTAATATAAGTATTGCAAACTTCAAAAGGTCACACTAATACAGCATGGTGATATTATATTCCAAAGCACAACAGCTAAAAAGTGATAAAGTTGAGTTTCACTTACTGACCCACTAATTTGTCAACCAATTTCCCCTTGTACCTAAGTTTACTTCTCTTTATAAATAAGCCACCTGGGAAAGATACACTAATTCTTTCCTGTCACCAAGACCCTATTTAATAATGTCCTGTTTTCATTACCTAACAGCATAACAAAGCAAATTTGGAGCAATGAGCATAGTTTCCTCTGAAAATATAAAGAATATTTAATATACCTAGGTGAAAAAGATGCAGAGGAATTTTTAACTACAATTATAGTATACTCTCAGATTACTGCTTAATATCATAAGGTCTTCACATACCTTTGACCTTTCCATCTTCTTTTGTTCAACAGTCACATGTCAATAATTGTTCCTTTGTATCTTCTCATAGGCTTCATTCCTAACTTCCATGCCAACCACCTTCTCCTCACCACGTCGAGTACTCCCCTAGTCTTTCTAGTTTATCGTGTGTCCTTCAGCAGAGTTCCAGAGCAGTGTTACCATAAAGTCAATAATGATTCAGAGTCCCTCACTTGTGCTGGCTTCTCTCAAGTTCTTAAAGTTCCCATGGTCCCAGATATTTCAACTGCCATTTTTAATCACAGTTTGCTGTCTCTTTCCATGTGACTTCTCCTTCACTGCCCATCCCTTCTTATTCTATAACATCAGAGAAGCTGCAGGGATTTTCAGGATTCAGCTGAGGAAACCTGGGTCTAGCAGGCTGTATTTACGTGGCTTACATTCATAACCATATATTACATGTATTGCTTACTGCTAGCAACCCAGCAAAGGAAGGGAATCTGGGATGGCTCCCACCACACACTATACTAACACAACAGTGTGACAGAAAAGAGATAAGGTCAGAGGTCAGATCTAATTTAGGATTTGTAATTTTGTATCCTTTTCTCTAAAGAAAATCATCAAAACTATATTAATTTCAGAACCTGCACAACCTAGTTTCATCCCCTCACTTGAATTACCTGGAATGATTTTATTTCATTATTAAATATTAAATAAAGATACTCAAAGGGTAAATACCCATAGAGAGATCTAGGTTTTATTTTGTTTTTTTTTTCTTATTTTTTTCAGACTGCATTTTGATTCATTGTACACAAATGGGATACATCATTTCATTTCTATGGTTGTGCACGATGTAGATTCATACCATTCATGTAATCATTCATGTACATAGGGTAATGATGTCTGTCTCACTCCACCATTTTTCATTCTCCAACTCCGTCTCATTTAAGACATCTAGTTTTAAGGATTTCCTGCTGCCTACTGAGTTAAATTATAACCACTGTAACTACATAATGTGGACAATTTCAGACTGTCATACCATATCTCGTTGCATCCAAATGGACCAGCACACTCTTCTCCAAATTGGCAGTGCAACTCACTGCCTCCATTCTTTGCTTAAGAGGTTTCCTTTACCTGGAATTCCCTTTCTTCAACCAATGTCTAGCTCGATCCTATCCATTCTTCAGGCCCAGCTGAAGTCTCATTTCCTTCTGTGCAAGCACTAGGTTCACATTAGTGGACAACCATCAAAAGGTCCCACCTTCCTGCACCTTGCATTTTAATGTAGAGCAATCGATGAGAAGTCAATAAATGAAAAAGCTTATAGTAAGGTGACCAATGCTATGGAGAACTAAAGCTGGTAAAAGGATAATGAATGTTGGAAGTATTTATAAATGGGGTGGTCAGGAAAGGCCTGATGAGTAGATGACATTTGGCAACAACCTGGAAGAGGAGCAGAAGTGAGGCCTGGGATCACGTGGGGAGACAGAAAGTTTTAGGTGGTGGAACTCTGTGGAGCCATTTCTGATCCATCTCCTAAAATAAATCTTTGTCTTTTTTAAATGCCACTAGCAGTTTGTTTACACCTCTGTAACATCGCACTTTTCTCTCACTAGGCCGTGTATTTATGTCTCTCACAGTGCTCTGGCTGCCTGGTAGCACTAAGCATAGCTGCTGAATGAATAATGAATTATTTACAAAGGAGCTATGGCCTGAAAAAACAGTTCCCGCATTTCAAATTTGTTTAACCTACTTACCATTAAAACAACTTTAAGCATTTGGATGGTCTGTCTCCAAAGTAAGTTGACCTATGTACAAGGAGACCAAAATTATATAATAAGATCATTCCAGGTAATCCAAATGCCAAGCTACATTTACTGGAAATGGCTAGTTAATTGGAACCAAAGTAGAATGTTTTGCCAAGGTTTAAACCCCACTCTGCCACTACTAGCAATTTAACACTGAACAAGTTATGTAACTCTTCTAAACCTCATATGCATTATCCATGAAGTAGTAGTGATAAGGGGACATTGTAGATAAGTTTGAGAACTAAGTGACAGCACAGAACCTGAAACAGCTAGGGCTCTTTAAATATTTCTGTAATTATTTCTATTAGTAACTTTATCAAATCTTGGGATAAATATGCAAAATGTGAAAACAACAGATGGTTTAACAACTTACTGGATTCAATGGGGAAAAAACAATCCACCCATTTGATAGAATTGTCCAATTAATTCTATCAGTAGGCCCATGTTTTGAATAGACCCAGTAGTGAATTAAGACAAGGTAAGGAATTAATCAGCAAAACAGTGAAGAAAATAAGAAAACTTTTTTAAAGTAATTTTTCTTACTACTCTTTGACAGGGTCAGTTTATTTCCCTCCTACTAAGTTAATTCAAAATACACTGCACAAAGATTTTCGCCTCTATCTTGTATCCGCATAGTAAAAGATGCAGATCTCAGACCTTCCTACCTCACAAGGACAAGCCCAATTAGTTGCTTCCTTTGAATCCTTTGTATTCCAATGCCCAAGAACTTGTAAGAAAAAAAAGTGGGGGAGGAATATCTAAATCTAACTACTTGGATTGAGATCTTATAGACTACCAGCCTCTTTTTCAGGGACAGTTAGTACAGAAGGATATGAGTAGTTTTTGTTTTGTTATTTTGGTTTTGGTTTTGTTTTTGCCTGGTACTTAGAGGAAAATCAAGTCTTCTGCCTAATAAACATCAAGTCTCTCATTATCTTCACTGCCTTTCATATACCTGTTAGGAATAAATCTCTCTGCAAATAATTAAAAAATATATAACTCTCTTCTGTTAGTGCAAATTGTGAAAGAGAATTAAGAGGTCTAAGAAAGTGAAGGTTTTAGAAAGGTGGAGAATTCCCAAAGGCATAAGATTGTATGTCTCATGGTTTTGAGCTATATTGGTTTTTAAGATTCCAATTTGTATTGTGTAGACCCCACATCGGAAAGTAATCAAACACTTGGCTCCTAATTGAATTTCTTGCTCTTATTTATGTCACAGCAATTATGTTCCTCAAGTTTGGGGGGGTTTTTTTGTTTTGATTTGGGGGTTTTTTTGGTTGATTTTTTTGTTTTTGTTTTTTTTATTATCTCAGAAATGTGAGATTTCTGAATATAGTTTTAATGAGGAATGTGAGGACTAACTTCAGTTCTGACTATTACAAATTGAACAAAATTGTCAAAGTTTTCTACTTAATAAAGAAAAAGCTAAACTTCTGAATCAGTAAAATGGACACAATTAAGTAGAAGTTCTGTTTCACAACTGAAATCAGATAATATGTTAACTATTAAAAATTGAATTATTAATTATAGAATACTTTCTAATATAGAAATCCTTTTCTTATTTCTTGTTTCTTCCTGTGGTTCTCATGATAGAACTGTTAGGTAGTTGATGAAAGTTATTCTTATCAATTTTACCACTGAGAAAATTAAACCTTGAAGATTTTAGATGATGTTATACCATCTTGCTCCATGTGGCACATAGACCGAAAAGAAATATTTTTAATTAACTAACATTCGAAGTTAAAAGTTTAATAGATGCAACTAAAGTTCAGGTCCCCTGACACCCAATGAGAACATTTTCTACCACACCATTCAGTTTTCTCCACAACCCCCACTCCACATTAAGTTAGGGGAAGACTTTTTCAGGGGCAAGTTAGTACAGAAAGATATGAGTAGGTTTTGTTTTGTTTTTGCCTGGTACTTAGAGGAAAATCCAATCTTCTGCCTAATAAACATCAAATCTCTAGCTTGCTAAAGGTGCCTCCCTTGTCTATAGCTGCAATATCAAGATGAGGTCCTCGGGTAGGTAAGGCTAGAAATGGAGACTGCGAGGAGAGTTGGAAATTGAGGCATTCTTGGAAACTGGGAAATATTCCTGTGTATAAACCCCTGTGAATAATCCTAACAACTTCAGGGCACCCCCTTCCTAGTCTTCTCAGAATCACAAATTGATTTTCTCACCTCCCTCAAGGTTTCTGGCCGACTTCCCTTCTTCTCTGGGTCAATATGAAACAGAATGCTATCTCATTGACCTGTTCTGCTTCCCCTGTTCTCTGAAGCCAGCACAGAGTCCTTTGCAGATTTTTCTATTTACACTGCTAAGAGCCAAAGCAAATCAACAAGGGCAAAAAGCTTGCACTCCTGCCCACTTGATAAGGCTTATAATCCCCTAAATTGTAAGAAAAATAAAATAAAATAAAAGTATGTCAAGCATGGGGTCAAGAGGGTGCTGAGAAAGCATATGTAATGGACTGAAATCATCATATGCATTTATTGCATCAGCCTCCTGCACATCAAGGAGCTGGAGAGGTGGCTATGAGGAGGTTTTAGGCCAGGGACACCAGAAGACTGGGGAGCAATACGGATTGAGAGAGAGCGGCTGGAAGTATTCCCCTTTTTTTTTATCTTTCTCTCTTTCACTTTGTCCTATGCTTAACACCAAACTTCTTCCTGGTCATGCCTAGTCCTGCCCTACCACTATGAAATATGTGCTGTAAAAAGCAAAGGGAGAGTGTATAGGAGAGGTTTCCCAAAGCATCTCCAGAAGAAAAGGATAGGGAAACTCAAAAGTGACAACAACTACTTGAAGGAAAGAATGTGGAAGACGGAGGAGTCAGCATGTCAGACTGTCAGTTTGCAGAGACAGAGTATCCTATCTCCCTCCCCATTCCCCACAGGTACTCTCTCCTTTCTCTAAAATGAATTTTTTTTTTTTTTTTTACTGTAAATAAAGTTCATTTTATGTACCCCCAAGCAAAAAACCTAAAAAAAAAATCAAATTAAAAGACTACCCATTCCCCCCACCAGGCAGAAAATCACCCCAAACGTTTTAGTTCTGAGCGTAACATTTCCCGAGGATGTTAATAGGAGAAGCTTTAAAGCACTTAAAGCTGCAGTAGTAACTGTTGAAAGCGACACACTACAGAGAAAAAGCCCTAAAGGGTTCAGGGCTGCCCACCCATCCCTCACCACCCCCCACCCCAGTAATATGTAAAAGCTCCTGTTAAAGTTTTTCTTATGCTAATAAAGGCATACCACCTACTGTGCTAAAGACTAAAACTAGCAACATTAGAGCAGTAAAGTGAAAATAGGAAGCCTACAGGAGTGATATAAATGCCTACTTAGAAGAAACAAAGCAGCAGACAGGACCCTTTGTAAAATGAAAATTTTTAATAAGTTGCTCATAGATGAATCTTTCTTTTATCTACCTTTCTACTGTCACAGGAAATCTAATTTGGGAAATACAGTCAGATTTAAACATTTGAAGTCATTTAGGAAAGAACTTGCCCAAACCCAGGTAACCACTAGATTCCACGTAGAAACCATCAATCAGCAGAGGCAGATCATTCCCTCAAGCAATATTTACGAAGATGTGATATTTTGCCTGCCTCCATCAAAATCACCCAGGGGATGTTAAAATTTAAGATCTCAAAGACTATCTCAAACCAAGCTATAACTAACTGTTCCAGGGTGGGAACCTGAAAATTGCATTTTAAACAACGCCCCACAGGTCCATGTTATTCTCATGCACCTTAAATTTAAAACTACACTTTAGAGGCTTGAATGCTGTATCATAATTTTAGCAGAGCCAGATCAGCCAAGTTTCAAGTCAGAATTTTTTTTGTCAGTGATGTAGACTACATCCTCTGCCTCATACGCTGGAATTTTCTCAAATAAAAAGCTCTGTTTTCTTTATCAGTTCAGCATCCTCCTCCCTGAAAAATGCTTTGCCTACCTGTCTGAATCACTTTTTTTTGCTTCAGTCTCTTCCTCTGAAAGAGAAGATAAAAGCAGATGTTTCCTCTAGACATTCTGAAGTCATTCCCTAATGCCCTTGACCGCCACCCTTATCTGTCCTTCCATTGGTGCAGAAAGCATAACAAAGAAAACCACTCTGAATTCAATTGATTTGAACTAAAAGCCACTAGTCTGGGAGCTAGGCCAATAAATAAAATGGCAGAATCTTATTTGAGCCAATTAGATAGGGATATGCAAATTAATTGGCCGTGATATCAGGGTCAAGCAATAATATGCAAATAAACTGGCATCTTATTGAGCTAATGGGGCAGGAATATGCATAATAAGTTGGCCATGATGTCAGAAGCTTCATCATAATTTTAGGCTTCAATGTTACAATATAAAATTAATTCTGGGACACATCAAAATGCTTAATTACGATATTGATAAAATAATCTGAATACCTAAAATGTGAACAGATTGATCTAAAAAAGAAATGACAGCTCTTGACACTGTATTTCCTAGACAGCGAGATATTTAAAAGGGTTATAGTCAAGCCAGAGACATTTACTGATGCTACTGTAGGGACAGAAATGCTATCTATGTCTAAAGGAAGTTTAGGCATAGTAGTTTTAAGGAAATGAGAAAAGTAAATGTTAAATATCAGACTGGATTTGAAATAAGAGAAACAAGTGACAGGCTGAAATGTGTTAGTTGAGAACAGTTTGCACAAAGCCTCCTAAGTCCTTTGGCCAGCAGATTCCCATCTAATCTTTTGCCACACCTCCTGTGAGTGATACCCATCTGTGCCGGGTACCATGCCTGTCCTTAGCTGTAGGAATGAAAATCACTGCAGACTCTTACATTGCACAATGCAAGACTGGCTGTTCTAAATTATCTACATATGCTAACTGATTTAATCCACATTACAAACCTATAAAGTACAGACTATTTTTAAGGCTATTCTACTGATGGAACTGAAGCACAGAGAAGTAAATAACTTGCCCAAGGTCACAGAATTAGTATTTGGCAGAGCTAAGATGTCAACCCAAATAGTCTGTCTTCAGGCTACATCAATAAAACATGACTTCTAAGTCCTTACTCTTTCTCACAGGGGTCAACCTAAAGAGCAGGTGGTTAACTATACACTACCATTTGGAAGATGTCCAAAAGGCCTGATTCCTAATATCCTTTATATCTAAACTGAAATTCCATTGTGAAAGTCACAAACAGTTGATCACTTAAAAATTATTTGGTTAGACAGTAAAAATAGGATCAATGGGTCCTTAAGATCAGAATAATAATAATTATTATTATTATTAATTTTAATTATTAATAATTATTATTAGTATTAATTATTATTATTATTTCCATGCTGAAAAGGATCATCTCTCTTTACTCCTTATGAGGAGATTGGTTTGTTATTTTAGTTACTGGTTCTTTGTACACTAAAGAGGATGAGATACAAGTCAGTGATGTTCTAGTGGTACAAGTTAGTGGTAAAGCAGAAGAGATATTCTGAACATGAGGGAAAAGGGGTCAAGTCTAAGGAATCTGGATGCCTTTCATGAGGAAGAGAGAAACAGATGAAAAACTTTACCTACCACTGTGTGTTATCATGGACTGATCCCAGCAGGTTGTGTGCAATGTCCTAGGAACAAGGAACAATATGATGTGAAAGTCCAAATCCTTACTACCCCTGTAAATTGCTATGGGATTTTGTGAGTCAAAGCTACAATTTAAATGTAAAAATTAAATAAATTGAAAACAAACAAGAATAAATCAGACTTGCAATAGGCAACTTCCCAGGAAAATAGAGCTCAGCTGGAATATATTAACAAAAGAAATCCACAGTGGAGAAGTAGAAATAGTAAATTCCAAAGAGATCTGTACCAGGACAGTTTTACTAGTCACCTTGAAACTCCTGATTCTGGAAATGGCATAAATGTTTCAAGGCATTTAAATGCCAAGCTTGGTGGGTAAATGAAAATATCTCACTAGGCTGAGCAAGCTAAAATATAGTAGATGAACTTTGCTACAATTTGGATCTTAAACGTACCCAAAGGCCCACATGTTAAATGTAACCAGTATGTGGTACTATTGGGAGGTGGGGGAAACTTAGAAGGTAGGGCTGGTTGAAGAAAGTTAGCTCATTGGGGCTGTGTGAAGGAGATACTGGGATCCAGCCCCTTCCAGTCTCTCTCTTTGCTTCCCGCCTGCCATGATGTTCTGTTCACTCCAAGTGCAAAAGCAACAGAGCTAACTGACCATCAACTGAAACCTCTGAAACTGTGAGCTAAGAAAAACCTTTCCTCCTTCTAAGTTGTTTGTCTCGGGTATTTTGTCAGTGACAGAAAGCTGGCACCAGCTTCATTGTGGGCAAGTTTACAATTAATTCTTTGAAAGGAAACAACAATTCAAATTAAAGTGTAGAATAATAGAGTCAGTTTTAAATGAAGGAAAAAAGGCATATAGAACATCCATGGGAAACATTCACCAAGTGTACTTCTACCCCTAAAAAAGGGAGATGTTGTCCCAGAATATTTTATAAATAAGGGCAGGTAGCTGGGGAAAACCCTGCCCTTGTTGAAGCCTAGAGTTTGTCCAGGTGTACAGTATACCTGGTTATGGTTGCCCACCTCAGAAAAAACAGTGATGTTAGAGAACCTGCTGCCAGAGGAGAGCAGCCTAAAGTAGAGGAATGAAGGAGCTATATGTGAGGACAGGCTAAGAAGTTTCGGACTTTGTAGTCTGGAAAAGGAAGGCTGAGCAGAGATATGATTAAAGTCAAAAAATCATGAAAGGTAAAACTAGAGTAATACCTACCTGTTCATCATCACCCACAATACCAGGCTTAGGAAGTGACCTTGATGTTTGAAAGGGACTAGATAAAAGGGAGGGCCATTCAGGATGATCTCAAAGGTACTTTTCTACTTGAAAATTCTTTGTCAAATTTTCTTTGCTACTTTACAGTTGGGTAGTAAAGAGGTGTTGCTCTAGGAGTTGAAAGAGATTGAAATATAAGGCAGAAATAAATGTATGAGTGTGTTCTGTGTTATAAGCTTAAAAAGAGACAACCCTGCACCTTTACTTTGTGCTGTACTGTAGGAACCTGTGCCTTCGCATGAGACCACTGGAAACAGCCCCACAGCTGCTCATCTCACTAATCTAACCTAGAATGGCTGCATCTGCATCCTGAGCCAAACCTTTCCTGACCCCTTCTCTCCATTCAGTACACAGAAAAGGGACAGAGAGGGTCAGATTCTAATAAGTAACCAGCTGAACAGAAATAGAACCCCAAATACTCTCATTTTTAAAATTTTTTTCAGCAGGCTCTTACAAGAGTCATTGTCTATGTTTGACAAAGGCAAAGAGTTTTTCAAAAAAAAAACTATTTAAAACATGCAAAAGTCTATGCCATTTTTTTCTTCCTTTTATGAATTTATAGGATTTCTGCTAATAAAAGCCTACAATAGTTACATGACCAAAACATGCAAAGTTCTGAGTTGCAAACACTGCTATAATTCTCAGAGAAATAGAAACATTAAAAACAATCTTTTTAAAAATTACACTTTATAATAGTCATTTCTACTTCTGAAAGGTTATACTCTTATATTTGTCCCCTTAATCCCTTATACCTAATCTCAGTTACAAATACATCCTCTGTTCCCCTCTTCTCCATAGTCTGCCACCTACTGTACTAATAACTACTTTGAGAACAAGGATTGTGTCCATTTGCTTACATTCTCAGAGCCCCAAGCACATACATGAAGAAATGAACGTCAACATACCCTGTCTGAGCAGCCAGTTATGAATTTTAAAGCTCTACCAATCTAACTGCTTATTTTATCTTCATCTTCCAACTGATCTGACTTGTTTCCTCTTAATGAAATTCTTTTGGCATGATATAGTAGTAATCTTATTATAATAGAAATATCAGTTGGGAAATAAATAAAACCAGAAAACATAATTCTTGAAATTTATTGGTCATTTTAGCTAGCATTATCAGGAGATTTTACTCATTCTTCCCTTTAGGCACCCCTCCCGCCACCTCCTCTAGTGGTTTAAAAAAAAAATGTAGCAGACTGTCTTCAAAAGATAAAAGGAGAGAGTGACACAGAAATGCACACATTACTGTAGTTATACCTCAATGGCTGTCATAAAGACATTTTCCAGGGAAAAAGTAAAGACAGTGAATTATTCCCTGGTCACATCTTTGGCCCAGTTTGAATAGATAAGGCAATGACTCAGAATCTTCCTTGTCCGTTGCTTTATAGACTAGCTTCTTATAAAAGGAAGTCAAAAGCCCATAGCAGCTGGTTACCTTTTTGAATTCCTAATGGCCTAACTTTTGATGCACATTATTCTCAGTGATTGCTAGAAAACTGGGAAGCTTCTATCATTTTTTTTCTTCCACAAATAAATGATTTCAAGTGTTTACTTAGGAAATTGGCTTTTCAACTTAAAAATATGAAATAAGCACATTTAAACCTTCTGGAACACTTTGAAACTGTCTTTACACAAAAAGAAAAGTAGTACAATTGATTGACTTAAGAGATTTATGGATTTCAAACTATCGATGTCAGTCAACAATATGACAGTGTAATTAATTAACAAATTCTTCCCAGGTAACAATAAAAGAGCTGAATGCACATTTAGTGATAGTGCACTTGCCGAATTAAGATCACATGATTATCTACTAACAAAAAAGCAATTTGAAATTTCATCTACTTTCAGATTTTCTTTCCTATCCATGTCAACTAAACATACATATATACATATAAATACATGTGTATTTTAAAAATGGGGTGATAAAAAAATTCTGAAATATTTTTCATCTATAGCAATATATAATAGAGATCCTTCAGGTCAACGTATATTGATCTTGCAATGTATCTACTGGTTGCATAACATCTCTTTGTATATATCATCATATGCTTAGTAGTTCCTTATAAATATAACTAAATGAAGAAAAGTATTTAATTTCACCAGAGGACTCAAGACCAGAAGAGAAGAATATGCGCTCTTGGACAGGGAAACAATATAATGAAGATGTCAGTTTCTCCCAAATGTTAAAGCCATAAATTAAAAGACAAATAACAAACTGAAACAAAGCTTCCCCTCACATAATCATATGCAATACCAATATCCTATAGTACAAAGAGGTCCTACATAATTCCTACATATCAATAAGAGAAAAAAAGGTAATGGGGGAAGTTTTCATTGTTTTAATGATCCTAAAATTTGCTAGCTGTTGCTTCTACTACTGCCTTTTGTTGCTGAGAAGTAAATGTTACATTTATCCAGTCTCATCATGCATCTAAATAAGAAAGGATTTTAAAGTAAGATGCAATTACCCTAAGTTCAAAACCTAAAAGTGTTTGCTTAAAAAGACAACCTGGATTGATTGCAAAGAGTACCAAAAAAAAAAAGAAAATCGGGTCATTAGTTTGTAGATTTTCAGACTGTCATCAGCTATATTTGTAGAAGTTTGAATCTATTCAAACACTCAATCCAGGAGCATTGTTATGATAGCAACTTGAGGATACCTACAGCAGTCACTAAAACTCATAAAACTATATACAAAAGTCAAAGTCAGCATTTTTCAAAGAATTTCCCAATTTCTAGACTTTACCAAGCCATTTAATCTTTTCCTAAAGGTTGCCAATTCCAGGTGTTTACATAGAAAACATCTTGAATTTTACAACACCATCTTTAATGCAGGGAAAACACTAAATAAAACTAGCCAAAAGAGTTATATGACAGAAAGCTCCAGTTTGCTATAGGCTAGACATTTATTTTACTCTTCACTGAAACGCGTGTTCATGTTTTACATTAGAATTTCACTGAAATTAAAAAAAAAAAAAAAGTTTACTGGCAGAGATTTTAAAAGAGGCAGTGAATGCTTATGAATTATGCAAGTCTGAACTTTCATTTTAATAACTTCATTAAAATATAAAAACCTTAAAAGCCTCCCAACAGGAATTTAACTTTATAGAATGCTTTATATGTGCCCTGACCTTGCCAAGAGGCACACACCTAAGGTGTGATTTAGCAGGTATTACAGGGCAAAGCCTAATAATAAATACCTATCAGAAAATGCCAGCATTTGTCCTTGCCTCCTTGGTCTCCAGTGGAGTTGTAACTCAGCCATAAACACATCCTCTCCTGAGAGACAGCAGGGTGCATGGAAGGGGAACAGCAACAGGAATTGCAAAACCTGGGTCTTAATCTTTCTGATCCTCTGTCTGTTCATCTATAAAACTGGGGTATTAAAGACAGTCCACGTGGTTGATAAACAAATGAAATAACTAAGTGTAAGCTGTAAGGGAAACCATCATATAAATTTTGGTTATTTCTAAGCAAAGGACAATTCTTAGTTAACTCCTAATTTTTCTCACTACATCCTGGTTCTTGGATAACTTCTGTTTCTATATGGCTGATATAAATACAGTTCGTGCGCCTGTCCTTAACAAATTCCTCTTTGTGATTTGAATGGAAGTTATCTGCTTAGGCTAACCTATGAGGACATCCAAATGCTAACCAGCAAATTCTCCTCCCCTCTCCATTACGATTTGGTCACAGGTCCCAGCATATATGAAATAAGATCAGTAGTATGTTTCTCAAGTGTAGTTGTCCTTTGGTATCTGTGGGGAATTTGGTTCCAAGCTCCTCCATCCTCCCCCACAGGTACCAACATCCAAAGATGCTTGAGTCCCTTATATGAAATTACATAGTATTTGCATATATAACTTATGCATAGCCTCCTTTATATTTTGCATCATCTCTGGATTACTTGTGATTCCTAACAGTGTAAATGCCATGCAAATAGTTGTTATTCCATATTATTTAGGGAATAATGACAAGAAAAGTCTGTACATGTTCAGTACAGATGCAATTTTTTTAAATAGTTTCAATCCACAACTGATTGGCTCGATGGATATAAAGGCTGACTGGTTTATTTGCACTTTCAGTTCTTAAAAAGCTAATAATTTGAATTATTTAAGAAAGAGTTTTCTTCCAAGTGCTTCTTTTGTGATAATGGGTCCTAGACAAACACAGATAATTAGGACAACAAATAGGAATAAAGAGGAAGAATAGACCCTCTGTCATGCTAATTATCAAGTTTGTGCTGGACAAACTCCTTCTCTCTAAAATGAAATACCACAAGATGGAACCTGCAGTTGCAATGTTAATTTCACAAGAAGTGGCAGAGCCTGGTCCCAGAGCAATTCCCTGTTGTTTGCCTAATAATTGTACCCTAACTAATAAGCACCTAATTGGATACAGTATGAATCAGCAGTCATTGCTTATTGTTGATGCATAATTGAGTGGTCAAGACTTCAACTCTTACTTAATCTCTACAATTCTCAAATCTCCACAAATAAAATCAACACCAAAGACAAGAAAAGTACCCATGTAAACTTCCACATCCTTGCAAGACCCTGTGACCCTCTTCAGCTTGTTTTTCTCTAGTTGAAATTTCATTTTCTATATCAAGCACATTCTCAAGCTGGGCCCATCCTGACATTTCAAACAATGGAGAAAACTCCGGTTGAAGTGTGCACCTGCTCTCTAGCCTTCACCTTAAATGAATTGCTCAACTTACCAATAGGAAAAGCAACTCATCAAAATGTTTACTAAGAATCTCGGTAAGAACCATGAAAATTTTGTTGTGTATTAGTCTCACAGTAGAATTGATTCCCCTAGACCACTCTGATTTGTATTTTTGAGTGATGGGTGGTTGTTGTTGGATTTTTATCTCAGGAGGTTGGCCAAGTGCTAAATTTGCTCACAACAGTAATGTTAAACTGTGCCTCTCTTAAACAACTAGCCATCTGGCCCCAAGGTTAAGCCGATTGCAAAGCAAATATTTTTTGTGAAGCCATGCACCTGAAGACTTTATTATAGATTCCAGGGATGAATGTCAGAGCTTCACAAGATACTAAGATATAAAAATGAAATTGAGGCATGAATTAGCCCAAGTGAAAAACTCTTTACAAACACATTGCAATCAGGAATGCTTTCTTTTAATGAAGATATCTATAGCATTCATACACTAGAATTCAGTACACTGTGATTAAAAATTGTGATTTTTACCCCAGGCAAAAGAAAAACATACTAACCTCAAAGCAAATGATATAGAGAGAGATTTTTAAAAACCTGCCCACCTACTATTACAGCATATATAGATTTTGGTTCTTGCAATTTTGTGGGGTTTTTTGTTTATTTATCTGAATTAGTCCGCCAACTTTAATGCTGCAGAAGGAACTAGTTACTCAAGTTGCAAGGACTTAATATTTGCTTGCAAGTTAGATATCAGGAATGGAATTTTTATCTTGGGTGAGTCAGTAGCAAAAAGATATTTTTTTAACTCTTGATATGGGTGGATCTTGACATTGCCTAACTTTCCATTTAAACTCCAAAATGATTTCATCTGAAATGTAAAACAAGTGTGAGATCTTATTACCAACTGAGATTATTCATTTCAAAGATGAGACTCCAGCAACAGAGCTCCTACACTCTATACTGAAGGTCTGGAACATTACATTCATTTCTGGGAATACACAGAAGAGGAGGAACATTAATTTTCTGAAGCAAATCTAGCAGGAAACCAGGGTCATGCAGAGGACAGATATGGTCTTAGTTAAGAAATGATTCAAGGAATTGGAGATGTGCAAACTCCAAAAGAAAAGACAGAGAAAACATGATAACTGCTTGCAAATATGTCTGGAAAGTATTGAATTTACTCATGTTAGCTGTAAAGATCTATACTGGGATCAATGCATGCAAGCATTGGCAATCTGTTCTTGAATCTTTCAATTTTAGTTAGGCAAAGGCTAGCAGTGAGTGTCAGAAATACTAGTTAGGAGGACTGGGGGCAAAACTCAGTGGTGGAGAACTTGCCTAGCATGTACAAGGCGCTGGGTTCCATTTCCAATACCACCAAAAAAAGAAAGAAAAGAAATACTGGGTTAGGGATGGGGTGACATACCCACCTGCCACAGGTGAGGAGATTAACTTGTTAAATTTCCTAAAACAGTTACATTCTACATGAGAAAGCTCTAAAAGACCACGCCTGGCCTAAAGCACGTGGAAGAATGTGTCCTTTAAAAAACAAATTTACCCCTACCAAGAGTGATCCCTTTTTTCCTTAAAATATGAATGAAAGACTAGTACTGTTAACAAAATAATAACTACAATCCAGAAAATGCTAAGAATTTACTAATTTGGTTTTACTTAATCCTAACCATAATTCCTTGACAGAGGTCTCATCAGCCCATATATAAATGAAAAAATGAAGGTTTGGAAAAGTTAAGTGACTTGCTCAAGGTCACAGAGTGAAAAAATGGCAGGTCCCAACTCCTGGTTCCAGTAGCCTGCCTGCTTACCCACAACATCCCACTGTCTAGACTGTGCACATGATAATTCAATTGGCCCTAATCCCTAAACCTAGAAATCTCAGCTCTGGAAGAAAATAAACGCTTTTGAGCTGCAAAATGATCATCAGTTGACTCACAATTAATACCCTCTATAGATTATTTTGACAAAGTAACACTATCCAACTGTGCCTGCAAATGCCAACACATGCAAATCCTGCGACTTCATAGATAAACAGCAAATGCCCTAATGAGCAAAAAAAAAAAAAAAATGGTCTTTATTCATTTTTTTAGGATATTTCTTCTTTTTTCTGGAAGATAATGTCCAGATGGAATTTACATTCTTTTCAGTGACAAAAATAATAAAGGAAAGAAAGGAAGAGCTAGTGTTTACAAGTTTACGTAATACAAGAGGAACAGCCATGAAACCCTGAGCTGCAGCTTCCTGGTGGGAAGGTAATCACATATAGCCAGCAAGTCCTGGGCAGTTTTAATTTACTTTTAATCATTTCAGAAGTCATGCCTCAGAGGTATAAGCTGAAAGACACATAGCATCTTGTCTTTTTCTTATTTTGCCTCTCCTTTTTAAATTTGGCATAAAGTAGGAAAAAAAGAAAAAAGTCAAGTTCAAGTAGCTGCTTCTCCAGGAAACTTCCCCAGATACCTAGCCCCATGCCTATTATCCTCTGTCTTAGTACTATCCACATTTTTTCACTTGCGCACTGACTGTTGTTCTCTGGTTTTGTTCTGTGAAGGCCTTTTCTCACTCATGAGACCCGAGTTCTTTCACCCTCAGGGTTGCCAGGCACCCTCATACTCCTTTTCTGTGCCCCCATGGCATGCTGGAGTGACTCTTTCCCATGACTTTTCACACACTGCAGATCTCAGTGGCTCTTACTCTATCGACTCCTTTAGCCAGAGACTACTGAATTCACTTTCACAAAGCCATCGTGGAGCAGTGCCAAGCACAGACAAGCCCCCAAGGAAATGCAATTAAGATGTGAATGGTTCCTTTTATCCCAGCGTTGAGTATATCGTATGAACTGAAGTGAATTGAACTAGAATCAGATCAAAATGAACTGAATTGAACACAGCAAGACATTTTATGATGTTAAAGTAACATTATCCAGATTGTATTAATTTATAGACAAATCAGTTAACAATCTGGTTACAATGTTGTACTGTTCAGGTGACGCTCTTGCCATTAGGAAAGGAGAACAACTTTTAGGCCTAACACTGTGGTGGGCTCTTTAAACCGACCCAGTCCAAATCACTGGTATTTAAAGAGTGACTGGGAAATGTAGAAGAAACCCTGGGAAGTTTAAAATATTTCAAAAAACAAGTAAACAATGTGTAAAGTAATATAAGCTGACACTGTTGGTTATACAGGAGGATCCCCCAAACAATAACTCTGAAGTTTCATTTCCAAGCTAAATCAACTTCTTGGTCCAAGGCCCGCCATGATTCCAGAGGGAGCAGCCAGTTCAGCAGGGCCCCCAGGCCCCTCCTCTGATCATCTCTGGTTTCTTATTAACACCACTCCATCAGCGCGTGCTGTGCATCCCATTCGGGCAAAGTCCCCTGTTAGGCACTAGAGCATCAGTCAATAAGATGGGCATTGTCTTCTCTTTTTGGAGCCTCCAGTCTCATAAAAGGAAACCAATCATAAACAAGTGCCAAAGAAAGTAAATGACCACAAATCCTCTTGAAAAAAATTAACAGGATGTGAAAAGGAAAGATGAAGGCCTGGTCCCAAGGATGCAGACTCTGACTTAGGAGTTACAGACCATTCTTTTCTCAGAAATGTATCCCTCTCATCAAAAAAGAAGTTATTTATAACCATGTCAAAATAAACATTTTATAAAAATCAAAATAATCGGGAGAAGAATATCCCTTCCCCAAATCTGTGCTTGTATTACTAACATAGGTTCATTTCACGAGATCAGGTCTCTTCAAATATTGATGATGTTTACCCATCAGTAAAGACTTGGAGCACTTGCCTTTATCTGTCTACTTGCAGGTTTATAAATGTAGTACATCTACTACTATAGTAGCAGAAAGTGAACACTGGTAATTCATTTAAAATTAGAAAATGTAAAGGATAAAAAAACAAGTGAAATAAACATTATATAATTATTTTATTTGGCTTATTAATGACCAATGTTTCTTTTTTTTTTTTTTTTTTTCTCTCATTTGGTACTAGTAATTGAACACAGGGACACTTTACCACCAAGCTACAGACCCAGTCCAGGTCTTTTTTTTTTTTTTAATTTTGAGACAGGGTCTTGCTGAGTTATCAAGGCTGACCTCAGACCTGTGATCCTCCCATCTCAGCCTCCCAAGTAGGTGGGATACAGGCATGCACCGCCACACCTGACCTAAAACATTACTAATAATTACTATTATTTTAGTAAATATGCATCACCATTTTTAACATATTTAACTTTGTGACATGGCAAGTATAATATTAGATTTCATTTATTTTGCTCCGTTTTAAAGGTCACATATGAAAAAAGGTCACATATTGACCTCACAAATGAACAATATTTATAATATGGACTTGGTTTGAGATGTAGAGTAAATATAAACGAGTATACCCATTGACCGAAGCTTGTTTTTTCTTAATCTTAGTCCACTTTTCCAGTCTGAAATAGATCCTCATTTTCACATCCAAGTGCAATTGGTGCCATTCAGCTGAGGAAGAAGAGTTCAGCTGTGCTCTATCTTTTCAATTGTGTACATTTTCAAGTTTTCTTCAAGCACAGTTGTTTTTCAGCATTTTAAGTAACATACTCATTTTTTGAGGATCAGTTTTGTTATAATTAAATAATATAATTCATAAACCAGTTTAACTCAACTCCCATAAAGTGCAGTTCATAGCCAATGCCAAAGGCAAATGAATTAAGTGAGGGTCCCCCTATCACCCCAGCACCAAAATGGTGCTCCTGTGCCATCCTCAGGAGCCCATGGGTACTGCATGTGAGTCAGACAAATCTTAGTCACTATGTCCAATCCTTATTTTCAGAAGAATAAAGCAGAAATTCTAATATTTTCCCTCTGCATCTCAATGGAAAGCATGTAACTCAACGAGATCACAAAAGTCTGAAAGTTTCTAGCTTATAAACCAAAAATCTACCAGCAATACCAAATTTTTGTTTCTTACTACAAATAGAAAAATATATCATATTGCTTCAATATTTTTTCCTTTAAAAATTAATTACTTATTCAACTATAAAAAAAAGATGCCTGACTTTCTCATTAAAATGGTAAATAGTCTAACAAATGAGAAGTCCTTCATAAATCTTGGAAATAATGTCCTGTTTTAAAAGGAAAATCACAGGTAAAAAGTACTAAACCAGTTTACTCTCAGAACTGCCAGTGTCACGCAAGGACTAGGAATAGCTGGATACCTCCCTGCTACATGCCAACCTGAGCTGGAGCAGGTGATGCAGAGATGCCTACCTACAGAGATGCCTACCTTGGAGCCAACTTTAAAAAAAAATTGTGCATGGCCTAGATTAGAAGTTGACAGCCAGGCGTAGTTGTGCCCACCTGTAATCCCAATGGCTTGGGAGGCTAAGACAGAAGGATCGAGAGTTCAAAGCCAGCCTCAGCAAAAATGAACTGCTAAGCAACTTAGTGAGACCCTGTCTTAAAAAAAAAAATACAAAATCGGGCTGGGGGTGTGGCTCAGTGGTCGTGTACCCCCGAGTTCAATCCCCAGACCCAAAAAAAAAGTTATTCTGCAGAAAACCAAATAGAAAATATTGTAGGCTTTGCAGGCATATGATCTCTTGTAACTATCCAACTCTATTATTGAAACACGGAAACAGTCATAGATAGTATGTAATAAATAAGCATGGCTGTGTTTTAATAAAACTTTATGGACACTGATATGAATTTCATTTTATGAAATATCAATCTTCTTTAGATATTTTTCAACCTTTCTAAGATATAAAAACTTTCTTAGCTTATGACCTACATGCAGCAGATAGTACAGGTTCCCTGGCCATAATGTGCTGACTAGTAATATTTAACAGATCAAAGGAAGGATACTTAACCCCATCAGAGAATGTCATGGTCCCTTCCTGGAGAAACAACTGAGTGGAGGGATTATGCAGAACAAGGGAAAAGACATCAAGGACATTATGAGAGAGGCATGGTTATATGAAACAGAAAAACTGAGAAATTAAGATAGAGAGCTACTAGGGCCCCATAAAGAAATTGAACCTTATGCTCTGGAGGCAGGTGGGGTGTAAGTGGGAAGTACGTCTCAAGGATTCTATGACAGCAATACCAGCTGCGGAATCAGCCTTCCTTGAGTTCCCAGTTCTGACACTCAGCCAACATATAACCTCAAACCAGTTTCTTATCCTTTCCCATTTGAATTCTTTCATTTGAAAACCAAAGATAATCCCTAATTCATTGTCAGCTATCCTCTGTTGTTGCACCAGATTGATAGATTGCAGGACTATATTATCATCGATATTCACCATGTGCCTAGCATGGTGCTTGACTCAAAAGTAGTTAATGAATAAATGGGAAATAAAAATCAGTCATGAAGCCAACATTCTCCCACCTTATTCTATCACTATCTGTACTTGCTTCCTGCTTTATGAGGATAAATATGTTGCATCATGTTACTTAAAATTTGAAACAAAGGTATTCAGGAGAAAAATGATGAATCATTCTCTATGCAACTGCCTTATCCATAAGTTTATTTTCTTGAGCAAGTTCTAATTACATTTTTCTTGGGTACTTGGCTTTTCCCCTTCACACTGAGATACACTTCCTTCAAGAACTTTTCTTAATCTAAATGAGTTTTCTAGTTTATATTGCATTGAACTTCAGTGAAGCACAATCGTTCCAATACAAAATACACCAGGCTAACTTTTTAAGAAACTCAGAGATAAGTAGCTCATTTCATGAATGATCTATTATCATATATGCCTCCTTGTGTAAGTTGCCAAAACACTTCATATTTCACCGCCCAACATCATATCACATCATAAATTATAAATATATGTCTATTTCAGGATTCTCATTGCAATATAAACCAGAAAGTAATAAAATTCATGTTGAATTTTAACTTAAATTGCTCCTTATTGTTGAAGTGCATTCATTTATTCAATAAATATCTTTCGAATACCTACTATGTTGTGCCAGACTCTGTTAAATCTTTCCCTTTGGGTATATTTATGTTTTATAACATGTTTACTTTCTAAATAGCTTAAATTCCATCATCAATTAATTTTTCCTACTATATGTTTGGGTATCTATGACCTAGATACTAAAAAACCTAACTATTCTTGTGATAAGGTAAAATATAAAATTTTCAGGAATATTTAAATTGCACACAAGTTTTAAGAAGCATCCTATTTCTGCCATCTTTCTATTTTCCAAAGGAACTGCATCCTGAAATTAACCTCATTTACATATGAGAGCTGTTTTCGAAAATTCAGACTTTGTCCATAGTGTCTTTTGTGTCAACAACTTAGTTTCCCATTCTCCCTTTTAGTTCTGGAACCCTTTAACACTAATTATAAATTGAAAACACCAAGCATACTAAAATGATGTATAATTTAATCAAAATATGAAATCTATTATTAAGGAAAAATCCCATTTTTTCTTGTACTTACGTTTTAACACATATTTTGTCATCATGCCAATTTTGGTTAAAATTAAACAGAAGAGTCTATAGTTTATACAAGGAAACAGTTTAAATATATATATGAAAATTTTATTTCCATTAAAATTTTGTCCAAATGCAATGAGAGCTCCTGGAAGTTTTTGATTTTTAATTCTCATTTACTTATTTGTTAAATCAAAAATTGGAGAGATATGAATTTATTCAATGCCATAATTTGTCTATATTTATGTACATATTTTATGTATATATGTGCTATACTATGTATTCTAGAAATATTTTATCCAAAATACTAAGGCTAACTTAACCTTTCTGTGAAAAGTATGCAATACATAAAATATTTAAAGAATTAATTTTCAAGTAGGTACTTAGTACACTGTTAGCTGTTGAGTTAATCAATGAAGAGTAAATCCAATTTAGTATTTGTTGTCCCTAATGATTTTATTCACTCAACTCAAAGTGTTTATTGAACACTTACTATAAATGCTAGGCAGTTTCAGAGGTTAAGGATACGGCAGTACATAAAACAGCAAAAGTCCTCTCTCATAAGGATGACCTTCTAGAAGGAGAGAGATATACAAAGTCAGTTAAATAATAAGTGTTTAGGAGAAGAACAAAGCCGAGAATGTTGAGGACAAATGGTCAGATTCTGGGTATATTTTGAAGGAATAACCAATAGAATTTGCTTCTGTGGAAGAGTGAGGAGCCAAGGACAAGTGTATTTGTTCTGGCCTAAGCAACTGGAAGGATGGAATTGCCAAACACTGTAATACAGAAGTCTGCAATAGTCCAAGTTCAGGAAAGCTAGACACATGGTCTTACTTAGGGCAAGTCTGTGACACCAATTCAAATAACCAATGGACATGTCTAGTGTGCAACTAAACACCAGATAACTTCTTAGTTCATTTAAGTTTTTAAACTTCCGTGGGAATTTTTCCTTATCTCAGCCATGACAAATTTTCTTGTTTATGGCTTCCATTCTACCACATTTGGAAAGTTGTCACCAAGGGTATCTTTCTTGCTTACTCTTCATATTATCTAATTCTTAAGCCTTTTAGTCTTGCAAAACACAGTCCATAAAACATGGAATTCTCCCTCTCTCATGTTTAATCCTCATCCTTGATTTGCATTCCTTCTTTATGCCACATTCCATACTTAAAACGCTTGCTTGTCAGATTCTGAAACTCAAATCCTCTTCCCTTAGAAATTTTGATTCCTTCATGAACTCCTTCCACCCTAACCCAGGTTACTGACACATACCTTTACCAGGACAATCTAGAAACCTCAGAAACATCACAAGTATGATCTACTTAGAAGAATCTTTTGGTAGTTGTTACATAATCTGTGATAGATAAATGCAAACTCTTAAAACCTGAAAGAAAATAGCCCATTAGAAACAACCATTTTGAACTTCTTACTACCAAATAGATTAGATTACATAGCCTACTGAGCCAGTTCACAGAAATTAATTGGTAAAGAAAAAATTGTCTTGGAGAATCAACCAAACTGGAGTTAGCTTAGTGACCTCATGTGCTCTTTCACTAAGAGCAAGTTAAGTCTGGATCCTGATTTGGCTGTGATCTTCCTACTCTTCTGAACTAAGAACCACTTGTAAAGGTCAAAAGCACAATTTATCTGTCTTGTTGGTTATAAAAACAAATAAAATGTGACCCACAGTTAGGCAAATGTTTTTAACGAGACACAGTGTTAAGTCACTAACTCGTGCCAAGAACAAAAGTACCAAGATTGGAATCTGGATCAGTAGGGATTAACTCAACGAACATGCTGGAATGCCCAGGCACAGACACAACATAAAGACTGTACTTGAGGAAGCACTGAAAATCATAACTAAAAATGGTCATTAGATGAATTTACAGCCCAAATTGGTAAAGTTCTTTTATCAGTCACTTGCAAACAGAGCCTGGGAAATTTACAGAAGCCATAATAGTTACTTCCAAAATCAATACCAAAATAAATGCATATTCAAAAACTGGGTTTGGGTCCAAGGATTTCTTTTCAAAATAGGGGTGGGAGTTGGGGATCTGCTACCCTCTAAATCCTTCCATAGTAATTTTCTCTTGAGAGAAGAAATGCATTTAATTCTAGTGTTCCTGTCATGTTTCTGACAATTTACATCCTAATTTTCAATTCTGAGACTATGGTTTTGTAAATGGTCCTCAGAACCAATAAGCATATCAGCAGAGAATATTTTAGTGCATTAATCAAAATGCAAGAAAGACAATAGGATATGCTTGAAATAACAAATCACTTGATTGCTTAATTAGGTTAGCAAGACTGCCACAAAATGAAACTGTCATTTTTTTTAAAAACTTCAGTTGAAAATATTTCTGGGTAATGTTTCAGAGAATGCAGAAAATTGACCTTTTTGAAGGTTACCAAAAGGTACCAGCTGTGTACCAGTCCAAGGAGTCCTCTGAGAACCCTGAAAATACATATGGGTTTTGTTAATCATCTTAACATTTCAAAGAGCAGTCTACACAATAATACACTAAATCCACATAAGGCTTCCTGATGTTTTATGGAAAGTCCTAGTTAGTACAAGCTTTTGGGTTGGTTCAGATCTTTATATCCAAGCTCAGTAGCAAATCCCTGCAAAGTTGTGATTTCAAATAACCCTCTCTTATGTCTTTTGCCTTTCAATATAGTAATCATATATTTGTTTTTCTACAAAAACATCATCTAATAGACTCTGATGAATATGTTTACAAAGAGGATATTAGAATCATCCAAAGGGGAAAATGACAATAAAAATAACAGACAACAAATCTGAAGTAGTCATTATTTATTCTGTTGAGAAGGTGAGGAAACAGGACTAAGAAAGTTCAATAATTTCCCTAAGACCATGCGAAAGAGTAAATATTCAACTCATGCAGATGTATCTCCACTTGAGTTCTGTTTTCTGATTGGTGACTCTAAAACCTACTTTCCAGAAACAATCTGATGTTTTTTGAAAACTTCTTTTAGAATTGACCTATTTTACTTAAAAATATTCAATTTGCTATGAAGATAATCAAATTTTTTAATATAATCTTGGTCATTCTTTCAACATTCCTTCCCCCAAAAAAGAGGAAACAATAGCTCCTGTCATTTAGATGTTTTGAGGAAATATTAAGAGCAAGAACTAAATAGCATATGCTGAAAGACAGATAAAGTTTAGAGTTGAGACTCTTTGACAAAGATGCCATATGAAATGTGTTCCCTGAGCACATTTGTTCATATTTATGTCTTATTCAATAGTCAGTCAGCAAATTTGTATTACACCTCTGCCTGTGCCTAGGGTCAAGCAAATTCTCTCCAAAAAGTGAAGGTTTGCTAGGCACAGTGGCACATAGCTGTAATCCCAGCAACTTGAGAGGCTGAAGCAGGAGGATTACAAGTTTGAGGCCAGCCTCAATAACTTAGCAAGACCCTTTTTCAAAATAAAACATAAAAAGAACTGAAAATGTAGCTTAGTGGTAAAGTGCCCCTGTGTTCAATCCCCAGTACCCACCAACCCCCCAAAACAGAAAGTGAAGGTGTGGTTAGCAGGACATGAAGATTCTTCTCCTGTGATTCCCCAAGTATGGTCTTTCCTTTAAATCCCACTATGTCCTAGAAATACCTATGAAATGATGTCTTACTTCCTGCAACCCTTGGGGGTTTCCTGAGGGGCTGCTTGAGCTATAGAAGTCCCATATGTAAAATTAGTTAGGAGTGCAGCCTGTATAGAATGCCAACCCCACCAAAGAATAACATTAGCACCACATGTGACACTTCGTGGTTTCTTAGAGTAGAGGTAACATCTACCTGAATTCAGAGCTCATTGTACACTAGGCACTGTGTTAAACTTTTGAACATCCTTGCCTCATTTAATTTCTCTGAGAATTCTTGGTAATACTTTCATTATCAATAATTTTAGCTGAGATAACTATGGCTTAATGACCTAAGGAATCTCAAGTCCATTTTCTTTAGCTATTTTTGCTATACTTTCTCCTATCATTTAATCATTTTTATTTCTGGAAACATTGATGATCATTGGCCTTTATTAAGCTTTACTACTGTTATTGCAAATTCCCTGATTCCTAGTTTAAAACAACAGTTTCAATTCTTTTAAAGATTATATATCCTTTTCTTTTGCTCACCCCAAAAGAACCTATTCTTTGTTTGAAAGTAAAACTGTATATCTAAACTTTGTGAAACTGTGGCTGACACTGGTCTCAGTTCATATGGGATCAGATAATTCTTATTAGATCTCCTGGAAGATGATAAATGGACCACCATGGTTACAATGTATGGAACAACAAAAGCCAGGGTCCAGTTAACAGCATGTCATGGAAATGCAGGAAGCACCTCTGTGTATGTGCTCCCCATCTTAGCACACAGCATAGCAGGGGGTTGAAGGATTTGAATTCTGAATTCTGTTAAAATAACATCTGCGAAGAACAAGCCCTGAATGTACTACTCATCCCTGTAGAGAAAAATGAGGAACTTATCATGCAGGTCTTTGTCAGGATTATACCTACACCTGTTGTCAGGCTAAAGATTTAGATACTGCTGGATGAAATGCCAGGTCTGCTGTGCGAGGGGTAGGGAGTATGGTTGAGTTACAAATTGCTTGGAAGCAAGCTGATTTTAAGTTGCCATGGCAAAGAAAATGCAGACAATGAAAAGCTTTTACATTAATACTTTCTACATCTTGTTATGATAGGATTGTCCAGCTGAGGAGCACATTTTTTTGTACTTCTACTGACATGAACAGATAAAATAATAAACACTAATTACAGAGTATTATAATGATTTCTGGGCTTCGCCTCAGAGGGGCGTACATCTGGGTAGGTAATTACTTCTCTGACAGATAGGTTTTTATGTGAGAATGGAGGGTGATGAGCCTAGTCTATTGCCTGCTGATGAGACCACAGGGGAGGAGGGTCATGGGGCATGCTTATTAAGACCATTTTAGTCAACGTGCTTTTCAATCAGTTGTCAAGGTACCCATCCCTGGATAAAAAAATTACTGCATGTGAAAATGACACAGTGATTCTCTGCTATGGAATCTGTTACTTCAGGGAAGTAACTAAATGGCTTCTCAGGTTGAAGTGGAAGGCATTTTTAAGTATGATGCCTTTGTCTATAATGCTATAATGACTATTCCTGGAATGAGAAAGAGGGTCGGTTTCTTTACTGCACACCAGTTCCCTGAGAGATTATGTTCCCCTACTGATTCAGAGTCAAGTTCCTATGTGATTCTGGGAAATGTTTAAGAGATATACTGACCTTCCTCAGGGAAGTTATTTACAAAAGGACAAAAACACATGTATGTACTTTGCTCCCTTCCCTTATACCCTAATTGAATTTGCCAGGAAGAAAAGGGGTAGTGATTCTTTCTCATTGCTATTTGCAGAAAATATAGGGGGCAGGGGGATAAAAAACAGGAGGACTCAGAGAGGAAAGGAAGTGAAAGAAACCTAAACAGAGGAAGAGGCCATAGCAAGAAGACAGAACAGGACTCTCTAGTGATAGTCCCCTCATAGAAATCAATTTGATCAACTATCCATATATGAAAATGCCTTAACTGGAACTAATGATACTGTTATGGTTTGGATATAGAATGTCCCCCAGAGACTCCTGTGTTGAGGCTCTTGTGCTGAGCCTCTGGAGACTCAATCTCCAATGCAATAATATTCAAAGGTGAGGCTTTGGAGAAGTGATTTGATCATGAGGGCTCTGAGCACGTCAGCAGATTAATCCAATGATAACTGAATGGACTATGGGAAGTTGTGGAAACTGTAAGCAGTAGGGCATGGTTGGAGAAAGTAGGTCACTGGGGACATGCCCTGGAAGGATATTTCTTATCCCACCATGTTTCCCCCCACCCTACTTTCTGGCTATCGTGAGCTAAGCAGCATTCCTCCATCACTCCCTTCCACCATGATGTTCTGCCTCACCTCAGGCCCAAAGCAATGGAGTTGGCCACCCATGAACTGAATCTTTGAAAATATAACCATAATAAGCTCTTCCTAATTTAAGTTGTTTATATCATGTATTTTGATCACAACAATAAAAAAACTAACATATTAGGTGAAAGATGACAGTACTTGTTTGTAACTTAGTAATAAAAAAAAAAAGATGACTTGAAGAGGGTAGGAAAGGCAGTTTTACATTACCCACATCACACTTTTCCCAACTTCAGGCAGCACAGTTGGAGAGAGAATCTGTCCAGTTGGGGAAAGGAAAAAGAAGTAAGCATAGGACTTTGCATTGGTCCCAAATATCAGCACCACCAGAGTAAAACCCAATATGTGGCACACTCACATGGCCCTGACTCCAGGCTGATACCAGCAGACTGCCTCTAGACATGCCCCAGTGACAGACATAAATCCATGGCCTTTGTAAAGTAGAATTGAGTTTGAGCTTATGTTACCACTAGCCAATTTCAGTGGCCTTAGTTTGCAGACAAACATCCACAACCATGATTCAGGTAACCACTTACACTGTGTTAACCTTGGAAGATGCAGGATTCTAGTTCAGTATTAAGCCAGCCTTAGAGATCAGAGGATTCCAGCCTAAGCTGCACCAGCCATTATGGTCCTTGGCTCAATCCAACTCTTAGCACTGCAATGGCTATAGGTTTCAGGACCATGGACAGTCTTCCCACAATCACTGGATAGGTTTACTATTGACGTGCAGTCTCTGAAGGTTAGATTGCAAAGAAAGGGGTAATTACTTACTTATTCAGTGCACAAATATTGATTAATGACCACGAGGATCAAGAATTATCAGGAAAACAGTACATCACCAAACAGAAACTATGATGACAGTGACTGACCCTGATGAAAGGGGGATGTAGGAACTGTCCCACAAAGGATTCAAAATAGTTGCCTTAAGGAAGTTCCACAAACTATAAGAAAATACAGAGAAACAATTCAGACACTTATCAAAGAAATTTAACAGAGATTGAAATGCTAATTTTATGAAGTAGAAATAATTATTTTAAGAAATCAGACAGAAGTCTTAGAGCTGAAAAATATAATGAATGAATGAAAAATGTAGTTGAGAACATCAACAGAATCAAAAGAATCTATGAACTCAAAAACAGGTTATTTAAAAATAAATAGTCAGAGAAGGAAAAGAATAAAAAGAAGAAAGCTACAGGATTTATGGGAGAATATAAAGAGCAAATGTACAAGTCGTTGGCATTCAAGAGGGAGTAGAGAAAGACAATGGGGTAGAGGACTTATTTAAAGTAGTAGTAACAAAAAACTTTCCAAATCTGGAGAAAAATATACATATCTAGGTACAGAAAAATCAAAGATCTCCAATCAGATTCAATCCAAATAAGATTACCATATGACATGTTATAATCACACTGTGGTAGATTAGAGTCAAAAATAGGATCCTGAAAGCAGCAACAAAAAAGAAGCAAATAACATTTAAGGGAGTTCCAATATGCCTAACAAGAAGTCAAAATATACCTCTTAACCACAAACAAAGTAAGACAGAGGATAAAAGGAAGAAAGTGTCTACAAAACAACTACAAAAAAATTAACAAAATGGTAATGTAAGTCCTGACCTATCAATAATCACCTTGAATGCAAATGGCTTAAATTCTCCATTAAAAGATACAGAGTGATTTACTAGATAAAAAAAAACAAGACTCAACTATATACTGCTTACAAGAGACTCACTTGACTTGTAAAGACAAGCAGACTGAAAGTGAAGAGATGGAAAAAACATACCCCATAAAAATGCAAAACAAGCAAGAACAGGAGTAGCTTTACTTACAAGAGATAAAATAGAATTCAAGTCAATACCTGCAAAAGCAGACAAAGAAAGTTATTATGCAATGATAAAGGGGTCAATATAGCAAGAGGATATCACAATTATAAATATATGCATCCAATCTTGAAGCAGTTATATAAAGTAAACATAGTACTCTAAACAGAGATAGACTGCAATACAATGAGAATAGGGGATTTCAACACCTCACTTTCAGCAATGGGCAGATCATCAGGACAAAAATTTAACAATAACAAATAAAAATCAGATTTAAATTGCACCCTTGACTAAATAGACATAAGACATTTACAGAATATTCTATTCAACAGCCATAGAATACACATTCTTCTCAACCTCACATGGAACATTCTCCAGGATACAGCATATGTCAGGCCAAAAACATGTCTGAACAAATTCAAGAAGATTTAAATCCTCTCAAGTATCTTTTCTGACCAAGTGATATAAAACAACCCATCAAAAACAAGAACTTCAGAAAATTTACAAAGTCATGGGAATTAAACAATATGCTTCTAAAGAATCAATGTATTGATGAAGATAAAGAGAAATATTTTAAAATTTCTTGAGACAAATGAAAATGGAAACTGTTTTAGTCAGCTGTTTTGCTGCTGTGACTAAAAGGACTTGACCAGAACGATTGTAGAGGATGAAAGGTTTATTTAGGGGTTCACCATTTCAGAGGTTGTAATCCCTGAGACAGCAGTCTCCATTCCTCAGGGTTCAAGCTGAGACTGAAGAGCATGGCAAGTGTGCAAAAGAGGGAAGCAGCTCACATGATGATCAGAAGGCAGAGAGAGAGAGAGAGAGAGACTCCACTGGCCAGTTACAAATATGTACCCTTTTGCAAGCACAAGGCCCTGGGTTCAATCCCCAGCACCAAAAAAAAAAAAGAAAAAGAAAAAGAAAAAAAACAAATATATACCCCAAAGCCACACCCCCAATTCCCACCTCCTTCAGCTATATCCTACCACTTTAGTTACCACTCAATTAATCCCTATGGGGATTAATTCACTGATTGGGTTACTACACTCACAATCCAATCATTTTTCTTCTGAACCTTCTTGCATTGACTTATGAGATTTTGGGGACAGCTAACATACAAACCATAACAGAAACATACCAAAATTTATGGAATATAGCAAAAATAGTTGTAATAACTCTAAACACCTACTCAAAAAAAGATATCAAGTAAATAACCTAACTTTGTACCTCAAGGAACAAGAAAAATTAGAACAAAATCAAAAAATTAAAAGAAAGGAAATAAAAAAGATCAGAGCAGAAATAAATTAAATATAAACTAGAAAAATGTGAATGATCAAAGAAATGAAAAAGTGTTCTTCTGAGAACAAAATCGACAAACCTTTTGCTGGACTAAGGAAAAAAGAGAAGACTCAAAAATGAGAGATGAAAAAGGAGACATTAAAACTGATGCAAAAGAAATACAAAAGATCATGAGAGACTATTATGAATAATTATATGGCAAGAAATTGGATAAACTGGGAGAATAACCTGGAAGAATAAGATAAATTTCTGAACACATACAATCTGTCAAGATTGAATTATGAAGATATAAGAAATCTAAATGAACTGATAGTGAATAAGGAAACTAAATTAGTAATAAAAGGTTTCCATCAAAGAAAAGCCTGGGAACTGATGGCTCCACTGCTGAAATCTAGCAAACATGTAAAGAAGAATTAAAATTATTCTCAAAAGATTACTCCAGAAAATTTGAAGAGAACAGAGCTCAACCTGTGAGCAAATGTTACCTTGACAAAACCAGAAAAGAATACAACTCCAAAGGAAAACTACAGACCAATATGCCTACTGAACATAGATGCAAAAATCTTCAGCAAAGTAATAGTTAACCAAATTCAATAGCACATTTAAAAGATCATTCTTCATGATCTAATTGGATTCATCCCAGGGATGCAAAGATGGTTTCACATAGGCAAATTAATAAATGTCATACATCATACCAAGAGAATTAAGGAAAAGAATATGATTATTTCAGAAAAAGATGCAGAAAATGCATTTAACAAAATTCGACACCATTTAATGATACAAACTCTTAATGAATTAAGTTTAGATGAAATATACTTCAAAATAATAAAGGCTATATGTAACATATCAACAGCTAACATCATAATCAACAGGGGAAAAGTTTTAACTTTTTCTCTAAGATCCAGAACAAGATAAGGACACCCACTTTCACCAATAACATTCAGCATAGGGCTGGAAGTCCTAGCCAGAGCACCTAGGAAAGAGAAGGAAATAAAGGGTATTTAAATTGGAAGAAATTGGATTGTCCCTTTTGCAGAAAATGTGATCATATACAAAACCCTAAAGACTCCACCAAAAAACTGTTAAGATTTGATGAACAAATTTAGCAGTTTTGATATTTAAAAAATCAACATCTAAAACTCAGTAGCATTTCCAAGTAAAATAAGCCAGACTCAAAAAGCCAAAAGTTGACTGTTTTCTCTGATATGCAGAAGCTACTTCAAAATAAGGAGTAAGAAACAAGAGAGAGAAAGGGAAGCCAGGGTATTCCATCAAAATAGAGAAAGATTGCAACAACAGGTGTTGGCAAGGATGTGGGGAGAAAGGTACACTCATACATTGCTGGTGGGGCTGCAAATTAGTGCAGCCACTCTGGAAAGCAGTGTGGAGACTCCTTAGAAAACTTGGAATGGAACCACCATTTGACCCAGCTATCCCACTCCTTGGCCTATACCCAAAGGACTTAAAATCAGCATATTACAGAGATACAGCCACATCAATGTTCATAGCTGCTCAGTTCACAATAGCCAGATTGTGGAACCAACCTAGATGCCCTTCAATTGATGAATGGATAAAGAAAATGTGGTATATATATACAATGGAATATTACTCAGCCATAAAGAATGATAAAATTATGGCATTTGCAGGCAAATGGATGAAACTGGAGAATATCATGCTAAGTGAGATAAGCCAATCTCAAAAAACCAAAGGACGAATGATATCGCTAATAAGTGGATGATGACACATAATGGGGGGTGGGAGGAATTAGTGTTAGGGTTAGTGTTAGGGTTAGGGAGGGGGGCAAGAATGGAGGAAGGAAGGACTGTATAGAGGGAAAAGAGGGGTGGGAGTGGTGGGGGGGAAGGGAAAAAATAACAGAATGAATCAAACAACATTACCCTATGTAAATTTATGATTACACAAATGGTATGCCTTTATGCCATGTACAAACAGAGAAACAACATGTATCCCATTTGTTTACAATTAAAAAAATAGAGAAAGATTTTTGGACTAGGTGAAGGGGACTGAGAAGGAGGGAGAAGGGGTGGGATAAGGGAAGAACAGAGGAATGAATGTAACCTAACTTTCCTATGTACACATATGAATATACCACAGCGAATCTCACCTCATGTATATCCACAAGACACTAGAAAAAAAAAATAAATGAAAATCTAAAAGTAAATAGATCAGTAGAGTAGAGGGAAGGAAACAGGGAAAGGAAGGAAAAGAGGGAAAGGGGAAATTTTGGGGACTGAATTTGAGCAAGTTATATTCCATGCTTTTTTAATTATAGCAAAATGAATTCTAATGTTATGTATAATTAAAAAGAAGCAAAAAGTTAGTAGCATTTCCATATACTAATAGCAAACTATCTGTAGGCAAAATGAAGAAAACAATCCCATTTCCAACATTCAGAAAAAAATAACCATAGGAATAAATTTAACCAAAGAGGTTAAATATCTGTGCACTGAAAACTATAAAATATTAATGAAAGAAATTGAAAAATATGCAAGTAAATGGAAAGATATCCTATGTTCATGAATTGGAAAAATAAATATTATTAGATTTCCATATTACCCAAAGCAAGAATGGATTCAATACAACCTTTCTCAAAATCCCAAAGATAATCTTCATAGATGGAAAAAATAATCCTAAAATTCTTAACAGTCAAAGCAATCTTGAGAAAAAATACAATACTGAAGACTTCATATTACCTGACTTCAGAATATACTACAAATCTATAGTAGTCAAAACGGCAAGGTACTGTCACACACACATACACCAATTGAACTCAATAAAGAGCCCAGAAGTAAGAGACATTTAGAGACAATTATTTTCAACAAAGGAGCTCAAAACAGACAATGGTGAAAGAAGAATCTCTTCAGTAAATGGTATTGAGAAAACTGAATATCCACATGTAGAAGAATGAAAGACCTGTATCTCTCACCATCTAAAAAATCAAATTTAAATTTGAGACCCTAAACTATGAAACTACTAGAAGAAAACATAGGGGCAAAGCTCCATGACTTTAGTCCAATAGTGCCATTTTGGATATAACCCCAAAAAGCACAGTCATCAAAAGCAAAAATAGACGAATGGAATTAATTACAACCAAGAGGGTTCTGCACAGGAAAGAATCAACAGAGTGAAGACACAACCTATAGAACATAAGAAAATATTTGCAAATTATACATCTGATAAGGGACTAATATGCAAAATATGTAAGGAATTCAAATCAGTGGTAAGAAAGCAAACAACCTGATTTAAAAATGAACAAAAAACATTTCTGAAATAAGTGATGTTAAGCATTTTTCATGTACCTTTGCTATTTGTACATTTTTTTAGAAATGTAAATATAAACAATTTTATCTTTCGGTTGAAATAAAAGTAATTGTTAAAGAAGCTTAAATAAAGTTTTAACAAAAAATCTGACAACATACAACTCTGCTCTTCTGAAATGATTCATTTTATTAAAATGATACCATTTCAATGCTTACCTTTTACTTCCACTATATGTATGGAGATTCAGGGGGACAATAGTGTTACCACTTTAAAATAATGGCAAGTGAAATGTGCTCCAAACACTGAGGAGAGATTCTTGGTATTTGATAAAATATAAGCATACTACTGTCCCCATTCTGCCTTGCTAAAGAAACTCAGATGTAGGCATTACTCAACTGTCCATAAAATGTAAAATTTTCTCCTTAGTAGGTGGTATGGTATTTGGGATCCTAGATAATAAGTCTAAATTCACTTGCCACACCTTTTACAAATGCTCTAGGGAAGTTTACCCACCTGAACACAGCTGTGGAAACATTTATTCCTGGTATACTACAAACCCTTCCAATGCTTTGTAAAACAGACATATTTCCATTTCCTCCCCAATAACTATGAAGTTTCAAGCCTATCAACAAACAAGAATGGAAGTTAATTCCACCCTGTTCAATATGGTGCAAGAGCAAAATAAACTCAGACAGATGCTATTCAAGATCTATGGGTTTTTTTTAATAAAAAGTATTTTTCCTAAAAACAAAACAAAAAAATTCCTTTCGCTTCTCTAACTTCCTTTCACATATAGTTTGATGTTGTCCCTTGCAGAATTTAAAATATTAAACAAAGCACATGGTGGGATGATCAGAACTTAATTAGGTTTATTTGTTGTTGCAATAGCTTTCAAATTTTTTCATCTTATGAAGAAGTGAATCCCTAGATTGCTCACAGACATATGACAATAAAAAGCAACCACAGAGAGAAGTTTTTACATTGCACTTCTCAGTTCTTAATCATGTGAAGCACCTGCGTCTAAGAGATGCAAATTCCTCTTTATCTTTATTATGTTGATGTACTAAGGAGATGAATTTATCTCAAAAGACACTATAAACAATAAAATGTGAAAAATGGCCTACAAGCATATCACCTGTCCTTGATCATATCTATTATCTGGAAATTCTCTGCAGAAGGTAGGATCTTAAAGAAATATCTGTGCCCTACTTATTCAAACAGAGTGTTCCCCCTCTTCTAGAAAATTTAATGTTGAGGGCAGACTATGAACTGATCCTTTTAATCTGAAGAATTTTTCATAAATAAAGGAAATTGAGTTTTAGTAGTTAGAGCAAATTCTCCATATGGAGAATTTTTTTTTTGTTTTTGTATTTTACTAACTGCTAACCTATACAATAAACAGCAGCTGAAGGAAAGTTCCAGCTTTGAAAATATCCAACAGATTTAAGTATTATTATGTGCCCTCACCTCCTCTTAAACATATGCTATTGGCAATTGCTAATAGAAAGGCTTCTGTGTAAAAGTTTACATAACATTTATACCCAAAACATAAACCAAATATTATATGACTATATTTTAATGCCAAAAGAATCTTTAGACAACCTCTTCCATGTATATAATTCTCTAATTCTAGGATATCAAAAAAAGACTAAACAATTTAGTATTAGAATAAGTATAAACTTGTAAGGACATGTAACCAGACTGACTAGGTATAAGAATACTTAAAATTCAGCTTAGCTCTTGCATGTAAAATGTATGTGAATTTTGCACAAAATAATTTTTAAACAGTTTTGCATTTCCAGAATGTGTGGGTTATAGACATGATGCTGTGGCACTAAGATGAATTTGCACAGGTGACAAACATTTTGACACTATCCTGGGAGTTCCAGAGCACCAAACGCTAAGAGTCACAATGATTTTAATTTATAGCACTGTCATTTTAAGTTTTGAGTAGAAACACATCAACAAACAAGAATGAAAGTTGATTCTACAGTGCTGTCGGAAGAGAAAAAAATATCACCCCTTATTATATGACTTTATTGGCTTCCTCTGGAATTATGTAGACTTTATGTCCCTAATCTATTTATATACAGGTGTGTAATACCCAAATCTCTGAATTATTGTTTTGTTGTTTACTCTTGTCTGGTAGTGGTTATTCCCACCAAGCAATTTATAATAAACAGCTAATTTGGGGTGGGGGGTGGCAATTGGTTTTCAATGTAGAACAAGCTGCTGTTGAAAACAAAATATTTTTCCCAAACTCAACAAAGACAAGGACTGCATAATTAGTTATTAGGAATGAATTCTCAGGATTGTTTATACATAAAATTTGTTTTCTATTTGTGGAGGCTCAATCAAGGTTTATGTATATTCATTGATTTTTCAAGTCTGATTAGCCTTAAAAACATAACAAATATTTATGCACATCCCCCCTCAAATATCACCCACAAGTAAAATTATAGTCATGATACTGAAATTACTGGTGACGGTGTTAAATCTTCCAATTCAAAATGGTGTCTGGGCAAAATTATAAACCAAATTCATTTTGTATAACCAGACTATTATAGGTTTTAGAATAGATTGATGTACTGAATTGAAGTTACTAAATGGGGGAACATCAGTCAAGTCAGTAAACTGGTTTTTTTTGTTTTCTTCATTTATCAAAGTTGTTGCCTATGAGCATACTAAACAAAGAATAAGTCAAGAACAGAATGTGCCACTGGTGTCTTAGGTGAAAGCATACCAAAATTCATAACTCCCCAATATTACTTTTATCAGACCAGGATAAAGTCATTATATAAATAAGCTAGAAAATCCTACAGTCAAAAGGAAATCAAACTTTTCCAGGGATACTTGGTCTGGCCCAAAATGGTAGGTGATTCATGGCAGTGACGGTGGATGTCATTGCCTTGACTCTGACACTGCTGGTGCTGCAGAACTATTTGGAATCAGTTTTGGCTAATCCTGGGTCTTGGATTATCTCTTAAAGGTTGGATGAACCACTATCCTGCTATGATTGCTTTAAACCATTCAAAGAGAAAAGGACCACATTTCCCTTCAGAGAAGAAGTAATTCAATTCTTGATTAAATTTATATGAGCAATAAATTTCTACAGAATTCTCCATAGATGTTTGCTGAGGTTCTCCTACCTTGGAATCACTTGCTTGTTATTGCATGGACTGTTTTCCATGCTTATTATGCTTTTATTTAAAAAAAAAAAAAGAGTAATGCAGCTTCCTGGGCTGGTCTTTGGGTCCTTAAACTCTATGTTGACTGTAATTTCTGTAACCTAACAATACTTTGTAAGGTCCTCAGTACCCTTTCCTGAAGTTAGTTTCTAAGCATCCTCCACTCAGAATCTGGTGCCACCATGGTCTGTGGGTGCCCCTGCAACTTCTCCATCTCCCCATCACCTCCTACCTCCCTTCTCCAGCCATGTTGTACCCAGCCATAGTTTCTACAGTCCTGCAATCTGTTCATCTTTCTTTTATCCCAACAGTAACCTCTCCTATGTGAAAGACGTTCTGCTAGAATAATAATCTGTCCCAGTACTTAATAGTCTTTCTGAGCACATCTGACATAAAGATGTCTGCCCAGTCACCTGCCTGTAGGGGATAAAGGAATGAGCTTGAGATCACAGACACACATATCATTGCAAACCACAACCATGACTAATATCTTAACCTGTCTTTATTCTAATTTATCTCAATTTACCTCCATTTCAACACTTCTGCTGCCTACCTTAAAATATAAGCATATTGTATCTAACTGGTATCTGTCATAAGGGGAATATTTTTGCACATATTACACATTTTTGCATGAAGTGATAGTAACTCTTTGAGACAGCAGTGGCCCAGAAAAGAGACAGGAAGCCTAGTGATAATTCACAAGTCAAGATATGTCTCTCTTTTTTTTTTTTTCTACATTAGTTAAATTTAATGGAGAGGAAACCAAACAGTTCTAATCTCAGTTCTATCGTATTTAGAATCATAACCTTGGTCAAGTCACTAAACTTGTCTGGGCATCAGTCTTTCAATGGAAAAATTAAAATATTTGATGCTCAATGTCCCTTTCATGTTTCAATCAGTTATTTTACTTTTTTTAAAATACTAAATGAGGTTTAAAATATAATTTTGGCCTATCAAATTTATATTAAGGAATAAAAATTATACTTAAAAACCTTTCCAAATATGTCAGCTGTACAGATTTTTAAAAATATTTCTGGTCAATTCATAACATTGTCTTTCTTTCTATAAGCATTTGAGTAAAGATAGTATATAAAATTACTTCTTTAATGTATTCTGTTGGGGATAATAAGAATTCATTACTTACTTTAGAGGTTGTTATAATATGAATATATTCTTAAGAAATACCCAAACAATAGTTAAAAGGTTAAAATGCCCAGTAAATGTTCTTGAAAATTTCTATGGTATCTAATTACTTATAGATTCAGACTATTCATCTTTGGCAAGAAATAATAATCTGGGAATTAGAATCACTTGATCAATATATACAATTATGTGGGTGTATTTTAACTAGACATGTTGTTGCATGAGCATTTTTAGAAAATACATTTAATCCAAAAATTTTGCTATCTCAAAGACTGTCATAAATACATAAATGTCATTTCACTAAAATAAAACAAGGGCCTATACATCCTATGCACACTTACATTTTCTTTTACTGAACTAAACAAATAATTAAACCTGTGTATGTAGCTTCAGGTGGCTAGAGGTGATGCTGAGCTGGAAAATATTACCCTTGTAATGTTTTTCTAGTTCTCTGGTCACCGGCTGCAACACTAGTGCCTTTACCTCTGTCCCTTCTCTCTTCAATAGGTATACATACATGTTGTCCTGTTTCTTTTTTTTCAAGAAAAAATCCACTACTAATTCAGAGAAAGGATTATGTCTTCAAAAGTACATAAATTTTGTAGTGGTGGAAATCTCTAAGAAGGTGCTTCCATGTTCGACCCATAGGAAGACTTCTGAAAGAAGCAACTACTTTAAATCCCAATACCTAAGCCTAAGCATGCCTTGAAAATTGCAGAAGGACGTGATCCACATTGTGCACATCATACATGATTCCAGCCCTCTTTTTCTAAGCATATAGCATGTGCCCAAATCCTGCTGCTTAACAAACTCGAAAGGAACCCATCTTTGACTGCCATTAAGAATATGTAGGCAGGAGGATCTCTAGTTCAAAGCCAGTCTTGGCAACTTAGCGAGGCCCTAAGCAACTCAGCAAAACCCCGCCTCCAAATAAAATATTTAAAAGGGCTGGGGATGTGACTCAGTGGTTAAGTGCCCCTGGGTTCAATTTCTGGTACAAAAAAAAATAAAAATTAAAAAAATAAATAAATATATATATATATATATATATATATATATATATATATATATATATATACATGCTACAAATTTTGTCACCCCATAATGTTTAGGAAAGTTTGCTAAGTCAGCTTATTTATCTGTTACTCTCCATGGGTATTTTTGCTCTCTCTGTACAACAGAATTGAGAATTGTATGTAATCAAGTTGTTCTCATATTTACAAATCCTTACAAGAAATTAAAATATAGAATATCAATTCTGATTCAAGAGACATTTTCAATAGATTATATCTTACTATTGAATCTTTTAGCAACACGTGTCAACTATCTGTATAGACACTGAACCCATATTACATTGCAAAAATTTTAGCATGAACTTCTATACTTTTCCCAGAATTGTATCCTATTCAATAAGGCCTAAGTTAAATAGTACAGCCAGTGAAACTGAGAACATTCTGTTAAGAAAGCAATTTAAGATACTGCCATAAGCTAAGTACTTCATATGAATTGAGCACTGCGCTAAGTATTTTTCCTAAAATAGTTCATCTGATCCCCACAGTTATCCTTCACTGGCAACCAAGCCAAGGCATCTGGCTGAATTCACTGCCCACCTTCATTAGAAATAGGTAAATGATAGAAAAAGGGAAAATGAATTTTATGCAATGATCCAACTGGGGAAAAGCAGCTAGCTTGCTTCTCTATGGGTCCCACAAGAGCTATTACAATTTCTAGAAACAAAAGTCAGGTGATACACATAAGTAGACTCAGTCAGTCAGAGAACATGCCACTTTTAGCCTCCTTGGGGTCCTGTGCAAGCCAATATAAGGAAATCTAGAAACTCTCACTTTTAACCATATGAGGTAGGTACCCTACACAATACAAATGAGAATATCAAACCTAGAGAGCTTAAATAATGTGCCCATAATTTTAAGTAGAGCCAGAATTCAAATCCAGTACTCCTGACTCCAGATCAGTGTTCTATACCATACCCTAGCTGCATATTTATGTTCAGGTTTCTTTTCCTATCTTTCCATAAAATGGTACCACCTCATCTTAATGGTTGAAGAGATTCAACTGTCAGTTCAAACACAAGTAATGGCATGCATTTTTAAATGAAACTGTAGTGGTATTCAAGAACATTCAGTTTAATTTCCAAGTTCCTTAAGGTAAATTCTAAGTCTTTAATGTGTTTCACTCCAACTACCCAATGCAAACTATGTCATCAAGAGCAAAGTAATAAGTTCCTACTTTTAAGATCAGTCACAGTTACTAAACCCAGTAGTTAAAGCTATTGTTTTTAATCAGTACAATGCATTATAAGTTCCTGAGGTATTTGTTTAAAATGCAGATGCCCAAGCCCACCAGAGTGATTCTGACCCAGCAGCTCTAAGATAGGGTTTCAAGTATCTGCATATTAATAATTCCCGGTAATTCTGATGAAAAGGTTGAGATAGCTTAAAAACCTTTGCCAAAAAAAAGAAAGAAAGAAAGTAAGAAAGACAGTGGTTTTCAAAGTTAACAGTAAAAGAAGCTTCAATCTTCCTTCCCAGTTCCAAAATGTATACATTTGAGTCATCAAAATCATATTACTTAACATTTTTGAAAAGCTGCCTAGAAATGGAGAAACTTAATTTAATAAAGAATGACACTAATGTCATTCATAGGTCATTAACTCTAAAGGAGGTATTAGGGAGATGGCCGAGAGCTAAAGTGGCCCATTTTCATTATTCTCTGAATTTGGAAAAGATTTTGCCAAGAGCAAAGGAAAAAAAAAAGACATCTTTTGTATTCATTGAAATCTTTAGTTGATCCTCCAACAGTTTGAGTAGACAGTAAGATTTACACATGATTATACCACTTGGGAAAGCCATAGAAAGAAATAAATGGATCTATTTTTATTCAGACTGGCTGATTTGTTGTGATGGGAAACCAAGAAATTTTAAAATACCAAGGAGTGCAAACCTGCACATGAGGTTTGGGAGACAATGGGTAGAACACTAGATGTCACAACTAAAAATGAGGCTATCATGACAGCAATTTTGCAAGCTGCATAGCGAATATTGGTCCATTACTGAGAGCTCTCCATGTATATTTTAAACCCTTACCAAAAAATGTGCTACATTATACCACATGAACAGTACATATCCCCACAAACTTAATGCTCTTTGAAGAATGGATGGGTACCAATAGGCACCTGCCTGCTATTAATCACTGTTTCTGCAAAGAACACTTTGGATATTCTTTTGTGTGAGCATCTCAATGACTGTCACATTTCAGTCTTTTTAAAATGTATGTTTGATATGTTCCAAATAGGCATGTTTATGTGGGACTATACTTTGGACAACAATTTGAAAATAAAGCAATAATTGAGAACCATTTTTTAGAAAATAGTTTTCATTTCCTAGCATCATCCACAAAAACCACATCAACATTTTGCCATCATAAAAACCACATGTAATAAGAAAAATAATAATATAAATGTTATAAGTTGTATAACTGAATAAAGATTATATAAGAATATATTCAGTTCTACAGATCGTTGATACTTAAGTAAAAATATACACCGATGTATAATAAATGAGACCAGGAAGATAATTTTTTCTGTCCATTTGACCTTATGTGTGGTATCCAATTTATGTGAAGTACAAAAGACAAAGAAAAGGGGTACAGAAAAAAATATCAAAATAGGCCGATGCAAAAATTTTTAAAGAGAAATATTTATGTCTGATACACAGAAAATCAAAAAGAAATTAATAATTCAGTCAGTTAAGATTACTGTGACCCAGTTAATACAGAAAGCAATTTATCTATTCCAACCACGTATAGACAATTCTGAAAGCAATGCTTTAGACTCCTCTATCTGCCTCACTGTACCATCTGCCACCCCATCTCCCTCTCTAATTTCTTATGCTCTTTGGGAAAAAAAATGGATTCTGAGCAACTCCACTGACATGTTCCCTTGCTAACCACTTATATCCCCATACTGTTCCATTTCTGGAGAGGAAGGGCCAGAAATACTGCCTTGTCAATGTCTACCTTGTTTCTGGAAGCTATGGTAAAGACTGCATTGAAGAGGTAATATATTTCTGTGTATTTGACTATAATCTGCTCTAATGCTTTAGCATCTAGTCATGTGCATTATTTTTAAATCAGACAAATGCATACACTGTTCATGCAGTCCAGAGAGCTTAGTGATAAGCGCCCAATAAGTGCTACAGGTATGTAACTGGGTATTAACTTGAATTGCAGTAGACCAGTAGATATGAACATGAGGTGGGATATACTTAGGAGGTTGTAAAAATGGACATATGATTTTACTGGAAAGGAAAAATTGACAGCAGTGACAATGTAGCTAGAAAAAAATACAGGCAGAATCTCAAAGAGCGTGACAGGCTTAACCTGTGTAGGCAATTGATAAACACTGATAAAGACAGATTGCTATGACAGTACAAAAAACAGACACTGCAAGATGATTTAGTATCCAAATACGAACCCGTTTAAACTCATAGAATCAATACCCATGAGAAGTTGATGACACACAGCCCACACTTATTCTCATGTCTCATCTTAAAGGTTGGCACATCAGAAGTCATTCATTTGTAGATGCTTGACTGTTGGAATAGGAATTGATCATCTTGGATTTTTTATATTAAAGAAAACTTATTTCAACTCACATCAGTAAAATCTAATGCCTAATTATGACCCATCACAACAGGTTTCCACCACAATATTTCTAAAAACTAGATCATGTGTTCGTTCTTATTAATCTTTCAAGTGCTCAAACATCTGGTTCCTAAATTTAATCTTACTAGTGACATATCTGAACAATAAAGTTATTTTGCTTCTAAGTATATTTATTTGGTCATTAGATGGATTAGCTTGTCCACCTAAAATTATCTTCCTAATTGCCATTATAAATGGAATTAAGTTAAGCAGATGACTCTCATGAGAATCCCAGAGTTTGAAACATTTTCACATACCACACTGTTTCATTATATTATTTTTTCAATGTCAAGATAATTTTAAAGGACCCAACACATATCAGACATTAAACACATTTGTGAAATAAATGAGAGGGAGAAAAGAAGAAAGTGGAAGAAAGAAGACTTTATGGAAGAGATATGAACCAACCATGTTTGCAATTCAAACATTTCTCTGATTTATTTATAGATGAATGAAATAAACAGCTTCGCATTTATTACAGACTTTGATGTGAGTCTACTTGATCCATAAAGACATTTCCCCTCCTATTCTGTGTGTAGTATATACTTTACTCAAAGAGTATAATTAAAGAGGAATAAGAATTCAGAATATATCAAAGAGAAAGATCAATTTAAACTGATACAGTTTATCAAAAGCAACATTAAATAAAATATTGATAGCATATTCAGTAAAGTATCCCAAATTTTCCCAATTTTCTAAATTAATCCTTAATAAATTTAAAGACATTTGTTCTTAAAATTCACAGGGCAGCATTAGGAAAGTGCTCAGCTGTACCCCAACCCAACTATTTTCATTATCATATTGTGGCTGCAAAATATTCAGTAATATTCTATATCTTAAATAAGTTACTATATGTAAAAATAGCATTTTAATTGTTAAAACTTAAACATGAAGTTATCTACAACCATTTATATACACCAAATACTGTAATTTTAGAAACTGAGTGAGATATGTAGTATATTGGCCATTTTATATGTCAATGCAAGAAGATTTCTGCCCCAAATTGAAACATTCTATTTCACTTGAATACAAATTTAGGAGAATATATTTGATAATCCTACAGCATATTGAAAGTAAATATTAATTTAAATATTAAATATTTGCATATTAATTTAAATGCTAGTCTAGTCTTTTTCAACATTCTCAGTACATCAAATCACCTTGGGTGGTTTTTAATACAGATGCCAGAGCTCCATCCAAGTTGCTTAAAGTCCACAGAAAGCAACAATTTTTTTTTTGTAGTTTCCCCAAGTGATGCTAATCCAGTACAAAATTAAATCATCTTATTCTTTTCTGATTGAAGGTAAATGAATAGAGCTTTTTTAGTCAAAGAATGGAGGTTTTACAAGATATATATACTAAGACTAAGGGGACATAATCATAAGTGGAGAAAATTGTGACTCAGATATTTTGTGTGGTTAGTTGACAGATATTTTTCAGATAGTGTGTAACAAATATTTATTAAGCATTTATTTAGTGCCTAAGCATGTATTTAGTGTCATGCACTATCATGTCAACTCTGGGACTAGGGAGGATTGTGTGATACCATGCCTTTAAGGAACTTATACACTCATAGAGGGAAACAATCAGCATGAAAATTTTGGATGCTGGGGGTGCTAATGAAGAAGACAGGCAGAGTTAACAGGGTGATTGAAGGGATAGATTTAGCTCTGGTGAACAGAGAGGTTTCTTTAAAGGGATGACATTTGAAAACCTGGAGGAAGAATTTTTCAAGCAACAAAAGTATGTGCCAATGTCCAAAGATGGGAAGAATTGTTGTATATTTGACATTACCCAGAAGGCCATGTGGCCAGAGTGAAGATACTACTGGGAGAGCAGAGGGGAGGAAATACCAAAGGCAGGCAGGAGCCATGGGAAAGTAGTTGTTCATATTCCTGTTATACTGGGGAGCAGGCCGTCAGAGGTTTTTAAATGAAAGGATGACAAGATGTGCCTGCACTGTGAAATGTTACTCTGGTTGCCGTGAGACAAATGGTCCAGGGAAGGAGGTCAAAATTAGAGTCAGGATCCCCACTGCAGCAAGATAATGGTGGCATGGTACTGGGAAGATCCTCACTGGTTCTCTAAATAGTACAAGTCATGCTATATCTTTATCATTCTTTTGGGTCAAAAACCACTATGCCTCAAGTCTTAAAGATGAGGTAGGAGAGACATGATTCACATAAAAAGGAGTCATCCCTATATTTGGGGGAGGTTACTAGGGATTAAACCCGGAGGCACTTTACTATTGAGCTACATCCCAGCCCTTTTTATTTTTTATTTTGACACAGGTTCTTCTAAATTGCTTAGGATCTCACTAAGTTGCCAAGGCTGGGCTCCAACTTGCAATCCCCCTGCCTCAGTCTCCTAGTCACTGGGATTAAAGGCGTGTACAACTATTCCCTGCCCCAATATATTTTTTCTAAGTATACGTGGTATTCTAATCCAAGCAGCTTCCAATCTAGGAAAAATTTAAATAAAGTTGTCCACTGTAAATTGTAAATTCTATATTACTAGGTAGAATTGAAATCCTTGAAGATTTCATTTTTCCACAGAAAATTCTGGTGAATATTTTTAGTCTTATGAAAGAAGTTAAGTTCATGCTACAAATATGAGATTCTGAATTAGTGCTTAAAGCTGAAAGTTAACCTTCTCATTGAATTAATTCTAAATACAAAATATTTTTTATATTTCTACCAATTTTATAATTTGTCACTACTACATTTCAGAAAGGATAGTCAGTATGCAAGGTTGAATTGATCCACAAAATGTGAAGAAAGTTGGGTAGGATGGGCCTTGTTATGACAGTCTAAGATCCTCTGAACTTGTAGGAACACTTGTTCAAATATCATTGAGTGAATTTCATATTTTAGGTAGACTACTAAGAACTGTGTTTATACCAGATGCTATATTGTGTTTAATAATTAACTTGACTTTTAAACAAATCTGTCTTAAAATAACTTTCGAATTATTATGTTCAATTCTTATCTTGACTTTGTAATATTAGCCAACTTGACATTAATTTTCCCGAAGACAGGAATCAGATATTCTTGTGACATAGGAATCTTCATGCCTATTGTGATATAAAATATATAATAGGAAAACAGTAATTAGCTGTTGGATAAAACATACATTTAATAGAAGAGGGTCCCTCTACTCCAGAAGTCAAGAATATGAAAGATTTTCAATGATTAAATTAATATTATCTTATACAAATTAACACAGAATTTTTTTAGTAATAAACGTGCTAAAAATTTATAAATATAATTTATTGATAGTGATATTTCAGGGAGAACTTATCTAAATTTCTATTTTAAAAAGAAAAGTTCTCATATACGGTATGGGCATGTTTTACAAACAGTTCAGTTTGAGTAGGAGAGAGGAGAGAATTGATATTGGGGGACAAAAAACAACTTCTCCACTCAACAGCAAATCCTTTAACAACATTTTTGTCACAGCCCTGGCAGCCAGTTCACTCCAGACCTCTACTCCAAATCACTGTCCAGCTCAACATGATCATACAAATAACAAGTACTGTAGGTTCATGTCATCTCGACTGCCTTCTCTGTGTTTCTGCCTATTTAATTAGTCAATGTTGACATTAGTACATGTTCCAGTATCACACTTGGTCTCCTTTGAAGTCTTGCCATTTTAGAATCTTATTATTTCAATGATATTTCTGTTCTTGGAGGATTGGAGTAGGGAAGGGAAGGGGAGAGAAGGAATATTTATCTTTTTTTTTTTTCTTGATCTTTTCAAGTTTTAAAAGGGTTTTTGATATTGTTATTCTTAAATGCAGATGATTATGTGACATCATAACAAATTGTGGCAATTTGAACTTCTTTTAAAATTTTAGTCATTGTCTTCAGAAGATAGTCTCAAAGAAAATAATAATATAAAAGAGAAAGTAAAAATTCAGATGTGATATTATTTAGATGTAATATTTTCTTTATAGTCAAAGTGTCCAGCTATACTGCCAAAAGGATAAAATAAAGCCTCATTGGTTTATTTGTACTAGGAACAGTCTACATTGTTACATTTATCTCACATTCCATAACAAATCAAGAAAGAAAGCAGACTATGTCTTTTCAAGTACATTTGATAACTGCTAAAGGATTTGTTTTTAAAGTTGCCTTTCCATATATAAATGAGGAAAGCAATTGAAATTCTCATGTAGAAGATATTAGAGTAAAGAAGAGGCTCTCAAACTTTGTGGAGCTTCAGGATCTTCTGGTGGTCTTACTAAAATGCATATTTGTGGTCCAATCCCAGAGGTCTAGGGTGGTACCCAAGAACGTGCAAGTCTAAACAAGAGCCATGGGAGGTCAAGGTGGCTGATATAGTGCAACATTTTGAGAACCACTTGAATAAAGGATACTTTGCGCTTCTTAGTTGAGAACTAATTTTTTTTAACTAATCAGTAACACTCACAAGAATAATGTCATTTAAAAGAAGGCTTTATAGTTTTTTTTTTGTTTGTAGGTTTTTTTGTTTTTGTTTTTGTTTTGTTTTGTTTTGTTTTGGGGATTGAACCCACAGGCCACATCCCCAGTCCTTCTTATTTTTTTTATTTTGAGACAAGGTCTCACTAAGTTGCTGAGGCTGGCCTTGAACTGGAGATCCTCTTGCCTCAGCCTCTGGAGTCACTGGAACTACAGGCTTTACAAATCTTTTATCAAGTTCATGAGTAGCACTGCTGGACACACCAAACTGACTAGAGCAAATCTGAAGAGCTTATCTGACCTTTGTCTCTAAAGCCAAGATGACTAGAACATAGCAAGACCCACCCTTTCTCCTGCTCCTCCTGGATCTCTATTTTTTCTCCAAGAATATATGAATGATACTCTCTCCATCAAATGCAAATGTCTCTCTGTATCCTCTCCCTCCTCTATACCTGGTTATCCTTTATACTTACAGGCATAGTATGACCAACAATACTTATGTCTCATGTGGAGATTGGGTGGTTAGATGAGATGTGGATAGAATCAAGCACAATGCACATTAGAGGTCCCTTCTCCTACCAACTGCCAAAGGGGAGCTTCCTTTCCCTTCTCCTAGAACTTCTGGCCTCTACATAGTGCTACATGCGTTGGTCTATGTGAAGTCCATGCATGAACTTGAAAACTCAAAGCAAAAAGTGAATAAGTATCATATTATCATTCACCCCTTTAAACAATCTATAAATTCAAATAATTAGCCATCAATTTGAAAGACCCTATATAGTTAGCCTTCTGTATCCATATGTTCCACATCTCCAGATTCAACCAATTGTGGGTAAAAAATTTGCATCTGTATTGAGGATATTCACACTTTTTCCTTCACATTATTTCCTAAACAACAGAGTAATAGCTATTTACATAATATTTACATTGTATTTGGCATTATGAGTAGTCTAGAAATGACTTGAAGTATACAGAAAGAAGTGTATAGGTTTCATGAAAATACTACATCATTTTATATAAGGGATTTGACCATCTGAAGATTTTCTTATCTCCCACAGGTACCAAAAGATAATTCTCCTAGAAGTTAGGGACAGGTCATCTGGGTGCTGGCTCTATCAAACAATGTGACCTTAAAGAAGCCTCAAATTTCTCATGTCTGCAACCCCATATGTAAGATGGATACAATGCTACCTAGCTAATCTACCTTTCATTTTTATGATATATATGACAAGATACTTTGAAAAGTAAAAAATACTAAACAAGGGCCAATGTAATATTGGTAACTAAGTTGAATAATGATATTAACCAGAAACAAGTCAACCACTTTCACATAAACCAAGGAAAAGAATGTACCATAATACCCTCCTTAATACTTTCCACCTAACATTCATGAAGTTGGGAATGTGAGTCCCTCAATGATATAGCTTATAACAAAATCCAGGTTTGCCTCTTTCCACTATTGGAATAAATGTCTTTTCTGAGTACTTTTCTCGGTCGTTAGATTTCTGTAAAAGGAATTTTGCTTTTCAATCTCTTTAATTTACCCACAAGAGATTACCACAGGGCACGGTGCCACATACCTATAATCCCAGCAGCACGGGAGACTGAAGCAGGAGGATTGAGCATCCAAAGCCAGCCTCGGCAAAAGCAAACTGCTAAGCAACTCAGTGAGACCCTGTCTCTAATTAAAATACAAAATAGGGCTGGGGATATGGCTCAGTGGTCGAGTGCCCTGAGTTCAATCCCCGGTACCCCAAAAATAAGAAGAGATTATCACATGTAAGAAAGCTATTAAAAGTAATCATAATAAACTCAAGCTTCTTAGGGAGAGATTTACAAGGCAGCCTGTCCCTGGGGCTTACTGGTCACAAGTTGCCTTAGTACTGGTAGCCAAATGCTTATTGCAGCACTTTCTCAACAGCAGAGCCCTTCAGGAACCTTCTGACACTGGAGTTGATGCTCCAGCTTGATATTCCACCCCTTACTCAGACGATAGCAATTTGTCCTAAGAAAAGTTTCCGTTGACCTACATGCAAACCCCATGCAAACCTCTTGCTGGAATGCAGCCACTTTCTGGATCTGCCATATCCCACTTGGCCAGTAGGTGCTGCCCTGTAAACATGCTCCATGTTCAGATCTGAGCACGTATTCCAGGTTTCAAACTTTGGGAGAAAACAATCTGGGTTTCAAGTTTGATGAAATCTTTTTCACAGTAGTTATCTAGGATTGATCAATTCTGAAGGCTCTGATTTCTGTTAACTTCAAGTTAACACAGATAGCTTGAGAAACACTCTCTTGGAGGGGCAGCCCAAGAAACAGGTTCTCACCAGTGTTGCCTCAGTGCTGCAAATCTCAAGAGCCCCCTAAGATCAATCGCATCAATGCCAGAGGCATGGGGTTGGGGACCTGCAACAAAAGATGAAGAGAGAAAGCTCAGTAAAGCTCATGACTCCCCAAGAGCTGTTTTGATGTCAAGATCTCTGTGAGAGCTCATTAAATCCTCGGTGTGTGAGGTAGGGTTAGAGAAAATCAAAATGAAGATAAAAGTTGTACCCCATTTGTGTACAATGAATCAAAATGCAGTCTGTAAAAATTTTTTAAAAAGGCATCATCTCCATCCATCTGACTATTTGTAAAGCATTCAGTAATCAAAATACCCCAAGGAAATTCCACGTGAATCCCCAGCATAAAAAGGGTCTACATGAGTTCTGGTTAAATCTCAGTCTAGATTAACACTTACATATATGCTTGAGAGACACAGTTTCAGCGTCCTGTTGTTGACCACAAACAAACCATTAAAAGGAACAATTCAAAGCATAGTCCTCATGATGAAGAGGCAGTAGGGACCTGTTCTTGAGGAAACAGTAGTTGCAGGAGCCATGAATAGCCAATGAATCTGAATAAATGATAATCACTAAATGACAGATGTATGAGAGAAAATCAACCTTATTAGGATGATTCTCCCAATGCTTTTATTTTCTCAAAAATATTCATAAAAAAACCCATGTTTCAACCAAAACCTAACTGAGAATAAAAACTTGTATTAAGGCTCTCCAGAAAATCATAATGAATTGAGAGAGAGTGGGGACAGGGATGGGGGGCGGGGGGAGGCAGTTGGAGGGAAATTTACCTTAATGAATATGTGCACTCAGTTATAGAGACTGGAAAGTTCAAAACTTGCAGAGTCAACTGATAGAATGGAGACTCAGAGAAGAGTAGATGTTCATCCCAGGTCTGTCTGACATGCAGAATTCTCTCCTCCTGTGAGTTGGGAGTGGGGGTTCTTATTTTCTCAAGGTCTTAAACTGACTGGATGAGGCCCACTTGGTGATATCATTTTATTTTAATTACCTCTTTAAAGATCCTATCTCCAAATAGTCCCATTCTAAAATACTGGACATTAGAATTTCATGAGAAGACATAATTCATTCCCTAAGATATCTGAATGGATTTTATTATGATCTATAAATTAGAAAGAAAAGGAGAAAGATGAGGAAGTTTGGTAAAGATGTTCTTTTTCTTGGAGCAAAAATTCTCAAAGTGTCGTGCCAGGCCCACCAGCATGAACATCACCTGGGAAATGTTAGAAATGCAAATTCTAGACCTCACCTGAGATTCGCTGAGTCTGTGAGTGGGGTCCGGCTATGTGATTTTAATAGGCCCTCCAGGTGATTCCAAAGAAGGCTACAGTTTGAGTATAACCATCTTAGAAGTTGCTTGATTACAAGAATTTTTTATTTCTTTGCTTGATTACCTGTGAGAAAATTTCTAACACACATAGGTATGACGGTTGTTTAAATTGTGTGTTTTGGATTAATATGCTATACTGAGTCATAGTTTCTAAATGGGCCTTGGATTCACTTTACTCTTGTAAATTGTAAATTAAGCCAGAGTTCCAAGGATAAGCAACATAACAACACTGCAAAGGAACTTGGCCTCTGAATACAGATTTTACAGGGTAAAAGCAAAACTGTGGGTACCCAGTAAAGCTAATTTAACAAATACCAGAGCAGTCTAATTGCTGTCTGTCTGGTTGGAAGCCTCAATTACCTTATGCAACTCCCATGAATGGCAGGCTAAATTATACCCTTTGAACTTTAGAAAATGCTTTCTACTCTCCTTCTTTAAAATGGAACACTAGACATAGAACTATTGAGTGCCTACTTTTGAGCAAAGATCAAATTTATCTTTTGCCCCCAAACACCCTCACAACTTTAGTCTCTATCAATTCAGTGGCCAATAAACAAGCCTCTCCCTCAAGTCCTTTGAGAATCCAGCATCAGAGAAAAAGTTCTAATTCATCTGTGAATCATTCTCAGTCAATGTTCAGATCTACAAACAAGGGTACACATGACCAACTAAGCTGGAGAAGTTAGCTTCATTTGAGGCATATGTGCTACCTAGTGACCAAGTATATGCCACTAAGGTAGATCTTATATCCAGGAAACTCAAGTGACTTGCCCGCAAAGTTCTTAGCAGATAAGATGCTAAAGCCTATTGCATAATGCAACTGAAGTCAATGCTCATGATTATTTATGTAAATTACATGTCAAGAATTTCCAAGGTCTTCAGGATGAAAGATTATTATTTGTGGAACCTAATTTTTTTATATCAGTTATCAAGAAAAAGACTGTCAGGGAGCCTTTTCTTTTGGTCTTGACTCTAAATGTACCTTCTTTGTGACTTTCTGTCACAGAATGACAACTGTGAGATTAATACATTTGGGCAGGCCCTATGTGAGTGAAGCTTCAGAATTACTTGCCAGTTGCATTATTTAACTGTGTCCAGATGGAACTGAGAGCATTCTCACACTGAGCAATTATACCAGCAGGCCATCGATTGGAAGGCTGATGTCTATTGCCACAAGAACAAGAGCAGTCCCACTTCTAGAAGCCGTGCTCCATCATTTTTAAATAAAAAGAGTGTTTGTAACAAAATTTCTAAGGAAATGGAGATATTCAATCTGAATTTTCCTTTACTTCTTTCTGATCAAATGCCATCTGCAAGAGGCTCCACACATTCTTGTACAATGTTTGTACTTTTTTAAAATCATTGAATTTCACAGAAAAAGAAGCATTCTTTAACATGAGAATTTTTAATTCCTAAAATTCCAAATACACAAGAGGACATATTCCCTAGGGTTCTTGGACTTTTTAGTGAGCACCTTCTTAAACAGAGGCTCATAATTTAAGTGTCAATGAATTTAACTAGAATTATATAAACTCCTAATATGGGTTCATCTGTGGGAAATACAAAAATGGATCCATTAAACAAACATTTATGATCCCTTGCTGTGATCTCAGGTGTTATGCAGGAATTTGACTAATGAATTTGTAATCACAAGCACTCACTAACTCTCCAGCCTTCAAGGCACAGTTGAAGGTAAAGTGTATGTATTTTAGTTAAGAATGCACTAAGCGGCAAGTAGCAGAAAACCCAAATATAAGCAGTAATGTTGATAACATGGGGATTATTTTCTCACATAACAAGTCAGAGGTGGGCCTTGGTCCACATTCTCCCTGATGCCATCAGGGGCTTGTGCTTTTTCTTTCTTTTCAGCATCTCCATCCTCAGTACACTGTCTTCTGCTCCCATGTGTGTCCACTCATGAAGCAACTGAAGACAATGGCTGTTGCAGCCATGTCTCCCCCTTTATAGAAAGTAAATTGTTTCCCAGGAATCCTACTCAAATCTCCCTTGACTCTAAACTAGAGAGGCACAGATTCACTTTTATTGGAAAGGTTAAATAAGAAACCAAACCGAAATGATCATGGCTGGCTCTTAAGTATGAGATGGTATAGGAAAGCAAGGGTTTGGAACAATTAATGGGGCCCTGAAAGAGGGGAGAATGGGAATCTACAGGACCAAGTGGGGCATCATTAATATAATTCTGCATAGGATCATGAAGGTCTAGGTGAAGGGTTCTCTTTGGATGACTTAGTTTGCTAAAGTCCTCACGAAAGGAAAAACATCATGGACAGATGGTCAGACACTATCTGAGCAAGAGTGTACATTGCACTCACTCTGATGACTAGGGTGTCTGCAGCCACCTATTAAGCACTATCCCCAGCACAGAGAAGTCTTTGAGGTAAGTCTTTGCCTCTGAGTTCTCAGACTCTCAACTCACCCCCCAAAAAAGTCTAAAAACTAAGACTGGGATTAAAAAAAAAAAAAAAAAAAAAAAAACAACTATAAACCTGACATTAGGCACATCTCTGTCTAGAGAACACAGTATCAGTTTACATCTGCTTTTCCAGTGTTTGCTCACATGCCCTGATTTCCACCTTATTCTGTACACTTTCCAAAATTTCCAATAATTATGTAACCTAAGTCAATGTCATGGCAAAGTTGGTGGCAGCAGAAATGAACTTAGGCCAAAAGAGTTAAAGAAACTAGGAGATAAGGCTAGTTCTAGTGCTATCATTACTCTCATATTACTTCTTTATGACCTGTCCACATTAAAGAAGAAACAGGAAACTAATGTTGCAAACACTAACTGAGCAGCTCAGTGTCACCTTCTCTGGTCTCTATTGGTGTTCATGAATTAGTTCAGGCTTCAGAGTCAGAATCAGGATTCGAATCCCAGTTCTGGCATTTACTGGAGAGTAATGTGGGACAATGTTTACACTCTGTACTCTTCTGTAAAATGCTTATCCAAATAGTACCTTCCCCTTAGAATTGTGGTGAGGAAGAAAGTGAGTTAATACTTGAAAGTGCTTGAAAAGTGCCTGGCATATGTCCGCACTCATGGAATGTCTGCTATTTTTAGGACAGCTGCCATTTTGATCCTATGCAGAGGCGAACTACACTGCTTTAGAAGTCCTAAAGACCTTGATTCAAATCTCAACATTATCTCTCACCATC